>NC_056730.1:352594073-352894073 GCF_019279795.1 Protopterus annectens | reverse complement strand
GGCGGTCAGCATAGGGCATCTGCTTTAGGCCTGTGATTCCTTTAGTGAGGTATTTCTGAGGCCTTTCCAGTTGTTGCAGATGTCTTGAGAGGTACATACCAAATGGGGCGTTGTATTCTATAATGGGTCTAATGAGGGATGAGTACAGTGGGACAATGACCTCCTTTTTTCTGGATGAAAAGCCCTTCGTGATGAGGTGTGCCACATAGAAGGATTTCCTGACTGTTGTGGCGATGTGGTTATCGAAGGTGAGACCACTGTCCACCTGTGTCCCTAAGTCTCTTATCACACTTTCTGTGTTTAGTGTACTGCCACCTATATGGTAATTCATGGATACATGTTTTTTCCCAAAGGGGATAACAATACCACCTATATGGTAATTCATGGATACATGTTTTTTCCCAAAGGGGATAACAATACATTTCTTAGCATTGAGCTTGAGCCCATGGCTCTGGCACCAAGCATCTGTTTCTGTAAGGCCCTTTTGTAGAGTATCCACATCATTTGGGGATTCAATAATGGCTCCCAGTTTGCAGTCATCTGCAAACTTTGTTAGCCAGAGTCCCTTAGTGTTGGCTTGTACTTCAGAGAAGTAGATGCCAAACAAGAGCGGCCCCAGGACTGAACCCTGAGGTACTCCACTTGTCTGGAGCTGGATTTGGAGTCGGCTACTTTTACAGTGTGGGTTCTATCAGTAAGCCATTTAGCAACCCATTGGGTGACATAGGGATTAATACCCAACTTAGTAAGTTTATCTATGATTCCAGAGTGGGGGATGGTGTCAAAGGCCTTGGCAAGGTCTAGATAGGCTGTATGGACCACCTTACCCTTGTCCATGGCTCTGGAGACTGATTCAAAGAAGTCAATCAGGTTCAGGAGACAAGATCGGCCCTTCACAAACCCAAACTGGGTGGGGTCCAGTGTTTGAAGGTTGCCAATGTCTCTGTTTATAAGTTCCATGATAATACGCTCCATGGCCTTGCAGATAAAGCTTGTCAGACTGATGGGACGGTAGTTTCCGGGATCCAAGGTGGATCCCCCCTTGTGGATTGGGATAACTGTAGCTCTGCGCCACTCAGTGGGCACGAAACCTGAGTTGAGGCTATGATTAAACATGACACTTAGGTGAGGTGCCAGTTCATATTGTAGTTCATGTAGTACACAGCCCGGGATGTCATCTGGTCCCATGGATGCTGTATTCTTGGCTTTAGAGAGTGCGTTTTGTACCTGTGTGGCCGTTATTACTGGCATTTGGCAATCTTCCGGTATTGAGATGGGCCATTTAGGGGGTGAGAGGGGGGTGAAGTTGGCACTGAATCGATCTGCCAGGATATTGAGATTGAGACTCCGCTACTTTCATAATGTGGGCTCTATCAGTGAGCCAGTTTGCCATCCACCTCGTGATATAGGGGGTTAATGCCTAGCTTAGTGAGTCTATCTATAATTCCTGAGTGGGGAATGGTATCAATGGCCTTGGCCAGATCGAGGTAGGCTGTATGAACTACCTTGCCTTCATCCACAGCT
Organism: Protopterus annectens; assembly: GCF_019279795.1. Taxonomy (NCBI): domain Eukaryota; kingdom Metazoa; phylum Chordata; order Ceratodontiformes; family Protopteridae; genus Protopterus; species Protopterus annectens. The sequence continues at coordinate 352,892,549 of NC_056730.1, read as the reverse complement.
CTGATGACTGACTCAAAGAAGTCGACCAGGTTGAGCAGGCATGATCTACCCTTCACAAAGCCAAATTGCCTGGGGTCCAGAGTTTAGAGATTTCCTATATCCTTATTTATAAGGTCCATGATGATGCGCTCCATAGCCTTACCTGTCAGGCTAATGGGGAGGTAGTTTCCAGGGTTTGTAGTCATTCCCCCTTTATGGAGTGGGATGACTGTAGCAGTGCACCATTCAGCAGGGACAAAGCTGAAGGGAGGCTGTGACTGAACAGGGTACACAGGTGTGGTGCCACTTAACACTGTAATTCATGTAGAACACAGCCAGGGATACTGTCAGGTCCCATGGAAGCTGTAGTCTTGGACAGTGCAGTTTTAACCTGTGCAGCAGTAATACTGGGTACTTGATACTCCTCTGTTATTGTGGTTGGTCCTTGGGGGGGGGCAAAGTTGGCACTGAATCTGTCAGCCAGTATGTTGGCAATATCACTTGGCACGGTATAGGATGTACAATTGTGCAGTAGCTCAGAGCAGATCTGAGTATTGCCATGTAGATTCTTGACATAACTATAGAAGGCTTTGTGGTTGTCTTTAGTATCTGCTGTAATTCTATTTTCATACCTAGCTTTAGAGGATTTGATGAGGGGGATCTCAACTTTTTGTTGAGGCTAACAAGGGAGTTTTTCCAGTCTTGGGGCTTCACCAACAGTTTCTTCCTTCTGCTGTAGAGTTTATTTATGGCAGGGGACCACCAGATTGGCTTCCTTTTTTTGGGGAGAATGTCTTGGTTCTGTTGGGTATGGCCAGTTCCATGCATTTGTGGACGTGTTCACGTGAATATTGTAATTAGTGCCAAAGATACGTCGTTCAGGTGCCACAAGATTTTCCCCTTCTTCTTGGTATATATGCTTTATTTACTACACAGACATCTCTTTCCTACTTTCAACAGTTTATCAATAAACTTTGGTATGCATTTAAAAAAATAATTACATGCTGAGCTAAAATCAGTAAAAGCATACATTCGCTACCAAGAGCATCAGTTGTTTTCCTGAACAAGAACACCCTGTTACCCAGCGGACAGTATTTAGGCTCTGTCTCAATAATTCAGAAGAAATATACTTCTTTCCCTTGAAAGCATCACCCCTGACATGATTCACAGGCTGTTGGAAGACATGCTGCAAAGGCACGCTAGCTTCAAAAGCAGCAGGCATTACCTTGTGAGGTGGTAGAAGAGGTTAAGTGTTAGAAAACACACTATTTTTGATAAAGTTCTACACTATTCAACAAAAGAAAAAGGAGAGCAATGATAATGAGGATGAGCAACGGCCTAGCCTGAACACATCACTAAAGTCACTGCTCTACCCCTATTATTCTCTATACATTTGAATGTTGTTGTTTGTCTTATCGGCTTTTCCCAGTTAGGGGTCGCCACAGCAGAACTCTGGTCCGCTAATGACTGGCAGTAGATTTTTATGGTGCCGAGTTGCCAGCCCGACGCCCAACCTTCAGCGAAGGCACGCCCATTTATGCATGTCTTTCAGAGGCCAATCGACCACGGGGAGGACATGCAGACTTCACACAGAAGGCACTCCAGCAGAAAATCGAACAGGATAACCTCTTGCCATGAGGCAACAACGCTACCACTGTACCACTGTGGCTCTCTATACATTTGAATGACAACCCAAATAATGCTTGCAATTGCATTCCAAATAATGCTTGCAATAACATTCCTCTTCTAAAGCAAATAAACACCCAAATTAAGCATATCCTTGACTCTTTGGTATTTAATATATTAATGCCATACTGAACCAAGCACATCATCACTGAATTCATACTGACTACCTGCAAACAGCAAACCCATCTCCACTTATGTTAATGTTTTATGATGTTTCCCCTGGAGGACCTAATATAAACCCTGCTACTATTAATATTCAAACAATACACCAACATATCAATAAACAAGAAAAAATACTCTTTAAATGCTACAATATAAAACCCTTAAAAATGCAACTCCTCAACATAAGAAGCATATATATACTTCAAAAGTGTTTACACTACCTCCAAGGTCACACAAGCATGACCATAGATAATTCACTGCTGATGTGTGATAGTCAACTAAATGCAAGTAAACTAAAGCACAGATCAAAATAATGTGACCTTGTTAACTTATGACACCTTCAAAATCCATCAATAAACTGACCACCTGAAGATTTGCCTTGCTACAATATATGCAGCACCATGTCTACATACACAGATACATTATGTATATATATATATATATATATAGATATGTATATATATATACACACACACACACACACACACACACACACACACACACACACACACACATGCACAATAAAGACAAAGCAAACTGTTAAGGAAAATAGTACAAATGGAGAAGTCTCGAGAATTATCCAAGTACTTTCTTCTCTAAGGAATCAACCAAACTTCCTCAGATAAGAAAATTCATCTATCCTATATCCACCATTACACAGATAAATCCACACAAATACAAAACAATAATCACTTCCTCAATCAGCTAAATTATTAATTAGTGTTCCATCCAATCAGATCATTTCATCAAAATACATTTTAGAAGCACCATCGATAAAAGCCCCAGTAAGAATCTGTCTGCCAAAGAACTAGCATGTTTCTCAAAAACATCTACAAACAGAATGTGATCATATTGGCAGAAGCAGAAATATGTCGAAGGCAAATGAGATGGAAACAAGAACACTAAAAAAACAGGAACCAATACAATCATCAAAAGCCAGGGAGAATGTTGTGGAATCAGAGACATAATCAAAGTCAATAAAAGTCCACAATGGACAGAGAAGATAACATCCAAGTTAAATTGTCAGATTTAAAATGGTTCCAGTAAGCAGCTGTCTGCAATGCAGACAAAAAGTCTTCAAAGAGATGTAACATTTATTTCCAAAGCTAAAAATGAATTAGAAGTATTGATTTCTTTGATATTGTTCTGCAGAGAAATTGAAATATCTGGTGAATATGGGATATCTGCAATCAAGTATGACAGACATTGGTAAAAATGTAGTGATTATAATCCCATGTTAAATCTGCAAGAATAAGAGAAAGTTTGAAATTTGACGGTTATTAAGAAAACCACCAGTTAAATAATATTACAATATGACAGAAACTGAAAGAGTTACTTTATTTGGATTAGCAAAAGCTGCTGACCAGCATTATATGAAGGTTCATATGGTCGGTACATTAATAAGTATAAATACAAAACAGTGCGTGGCAAGGACAACAAAAAAATGTTACTGGAAGAAAATAAACAAGTTAGTAATAAGTGATACATTGATAAAATATTTGTTTTCTTATTTTCATCCCCTCTACCACTGACCGTCATATTTTATTAATGAGATTTTTTTTCTTATTTTCATCCCCTCCGCCCACCAACCATCGAGCCTCCCCAACTGTACATGAACCTATTAGTTCCACGGTGTAAGGAACATCCTCAGATCTGCCAGGGTGAAAGCCTGTGTGGGATGTCATTATCAGGGCAGACAATGGGGAATGCCTTTGTTCTTGCTGGCATCATGGCTATTGACAGCATTTATATTATGGCCCTGTGGTGTGCACATCTGTATCGCTGCAGGGACCAACTCTCACATCCACCATCCACACGTGAACTCCCACATATGTGAGACAGGAGCTACCATCACCAGCAAACCCCCCCCCCGTTTTCAGTACTGTAAGACTTCTATTGCACAGTACCAGAGTGACAGATGTTACCACCCACAAACCACCTCCACACAGGACAAGCATTGGCCATCCCCCCTGCCAGCTCTGTTAAGTCACCTGACTGCTAATCAAACTGATCACCTGGACAGTAGTGAGCGGCTTGTCATTCTATGCGACTGGACTGGATTTCATAATCTATTTGTGGTATGGAAAGGAACCTATGAGCAACTGGATGCCATACTAATAGTAACCAAGTAATTCTATTTTTCGTGTTTTAGCCCAAATGTGCACAAAATCAGTACTTTTGTGGATGTGAAATATTCATACATATTGTGAATATGAGATTTTATTTTATTATTTTATTTTACTTTATTTTACATTTGTTGACCGGGCTAGTCCAACTGGATACATGTCCATTTTCAGCAGAGGCCCGGGGAGATAAGCTCCTTTATGTAAATAGAATGTAAAAATACAAAAATAATAATACTACAATACTACAATTTTAACAATGATATACATATAAAATACAATACAGCACTAGACTACAATAGAGGCAGTTTTAGTGATCATAAGATACCAGTAGTGGTTACTTTGTTACAAGAGAGGAGGAGACAAGAAGTTATTCAAGAGGAAACAACAACAGTGCACACAGTAGAGAGCTAATTGTTAAAGACCAAGAAGGCTAGGACTGGTTGAAAAAAACTCAGAGAGATACGTTAGAACAGACAAGTAAACATGCCAGTGGAGAGCTTTCAGATTCAATAATTCATGAGAGGAAAAGTACAGATAAAACCTGTTCTACACATGTAGTAAGCATTTAAGAAGGTGAATGCTCAGAGAAAGTTTATTAGTCAAGGTTTGTTCATGAACATAGCCATTGTGTTTTAAGGAAAGATTTTAGATGCTTCTTGAAAAGTGGTGTTGAAGACAGAGAAGAAAGGTCAGTGGGAAGTTTGTTCCAAGATTTTCCCACAGAGTTAGTGAAAAGACAGTCACCTGATTTATTGTTGGATTTCTGGATGGTTACTAGTAATTTGTTAGCTGAGCATAGGGTTGTAAGATTCTTGTAAGGAGTGATAAGGGTACAGAGTATTGGAGTATTACTGGGATGTTGTAGTATCTTGTGGGTGATAGTAAGCTGCTGAAAGAGGAGCTGGTTTTGCAGTTCCAGCCATCGTAGCTGTTGAAGATTTTGGCAATGGTGGATTCTAAATGGGGAGCCAGTGGCAAATCTGGCAATGTTATGGTAGGAGGTTGCTAGCTTATTGAGGATAGTTTTGGATAGATTGGTGTAGATGGGGGAAGCATATAGGAGTGTGGAGATGAGATGTGTGTGCGCAATGGTAGTTCTGGCTAAAGGAGTAAGGAAAGGTTTGATCCTGTAAAGGAAACCTAGTTTTCTGTTGACTGATTTAATGGTTAGGTTAATGTGAGAGTCGAAGTTGAGGTGATGGTTAATTGTTACCCCTAAAAGTTTAGTGGTTGTGTCAGGTGCTATGACAGTGCCATTATTGGATGTGACTGTGATATCAATGGGGGGGGGGACTTCTGTGTGGGAGTGAACAGCAATAATTTAGTTTTCTTGGGGTTCAGGAGACAGCGATGAAAAAAACAGTTTTCTACTAGATTAAATACTTTTTGGGTGATGGAGTGGAGTTCAGGCGAAGAGGTGGTAGCACAGCGTAATGTAGAATCATCTGCATATTGTATGCAGGTGGCTTGAGGAAGGTTTGCATTCAGATCACTAATGAAGATAGAGAAAAGGAGGGGTCCCAAAATAGAGCCTTGAGGGACACTAGGGGTAATAGGGAGGTGAGTGGATATGTAATTGTCCCAGAGGACAGCCTGTTGTCTATTTTCTAGATAGGACTTGAACCATTGGACTGCCTGTGTATCTAATGAAAGTGATTTAAGGATATCTAAAAGAAGATGATGGTTGACCATATCGAAGGCTTTTGAGAGGTCTATAAAGGGAGCAGAGGACAGCGTGTTATTGTTTCTATTTTTGTTAATGCAGTCATAAAAGGATAAGAGTGCAGTGGTAGTACTATGGAATGGCCTAAAGCCATGCTGACAGTCAGCAAGTAGATTACTTTGGAGAAGGTGATCAAGTAGTTGCTGGTGGATACATTTTTCCATGATTTTTGCTAATGGAGAGAGTAGGGCTATGGGACGAAAGTTTGAGAGTTCGTTTGAGTTACCCCCCTTTATGAAGTGGGATAATATGGGAGATTTTCCAAAGAGATGGGATGGATCCTTCAGTTATGGTTCTGTTTATTAGGATAGAAATGGGATAGGCAAGCACTTTTGCTGCAATTTGTAAGTATTCAGCTGGCAGCAGGTCAGCTGAGGGTTTACATGGTTTTAGTTTCTGAAGTAGCGTACAGATGAGGGATGTAGGGACAGGTTGTAAATGTAATGTAGGAGGTAAAGTAGTTGAAAAGGGTAGCTCAAATGAGCTAACAGGTGGTAGGGTATTTGCTAGAGATTGGACTGTGTCTGTAAAAAAGATGTTGAAGGCATCATCAATCTGGTTGGGAGAGTTATGAGAGAAGCCAGAAGGGGTTGGTGTCTTGGAGTGTCCTGGGTGTAGGAGTCTATTTATACCTGACCAGAAACTTTGTGGATTCTGTTGATGGGTTTGTTGGAGTTTGAAGTAAAAGTTTTTTCTGTAAAGAAGTATATCTTTTTTGTGGTGTTTCTTAGTTGTCTAAAGTTTTGGTGATCTGTAGGGTGACTAGAGTACTACATTAGGACTGTGTTAACATCCAAGCTATAAAAGAAAAAGTAATAAAAAATCAGATAAGACTCTCTCAGTTAATTAGTAATGATTCTGATGAAGAAATTCAAGTTTTATGTGACATTTTTTTTTACAAACAGTGGTTATGAGGTTAAATGTAAGTGATAAAAAAATGGATAACAATGTGCTCCAGTAATGAGAGTTATGGAAAATAATGAAGGGAATGCAACTTTTGATATTTCAAACAAGGTTAAGATGTGCACAGAATTTATGATGTAGAGCTGAAGCCCATTCAAAATATAATCAAGATAAATTGAAAGATCACTGAACCAAACACAACAGTTTAAGAGACCGCAGGGCCAAACCATGTTTTAGTGGAAAAAAAGGTTACAATTTACAACAAATCCTGGAGACAATTGAGAGTAAAGCTCAAGACCTACAGAAACACAGGGAAAAAAGTACATTTTCCAGCAGGATGTGTAGTTTACTTTCCTGCAGCATGTGAAGATAACGCAGAAATGTTACAAACAGGAGTTTTGAGGCAGTAATGAGCACTATAATGAAGACTCTGATTACTTCTGAAAACATGAGCAGGAAATTAAAACAAAGAATAGTAAATAGCAGTATTGCTATAAAAATCAAGGAGTAGTGCCTTAGACATTCTTAAGTCTGTAATCATTTCAAAAATGTTGTTCTTTGTATTGGAAAAACTTACAGTGGGACACAAAGGTGGTGATACGGAGTTAAAGTTAGATTGAACAGAATGACACTGGCAAGTCAGACTGACTGACAATAAACCACCAGGTCTAAATAGTGAGTATTAAGCCTTCACCATGTTGTAGGAAGATTAAATATATTTTTTTATATTACTAGTTTTACGAAGTTCTTTTTTGTGTCTTTTAAATTGTTTTACGTGCAATTATAGATTTTAGGAATACTAGTAATTTTGTAGTCACATGATATGGATTTTAAATATTCAATGGTGGGTATGTGATATATACATTTTCTTGTCTGATGAAGTCTGTGGTTCATTCATTAAAAGATGAAAGCACTTGGAAATTTCAGAGTAATGCCCATTTTTAGCTGCCTATTGTGTGCCTGTTTTATTTATTTTTTAAGTACACAGGGTTTTGGGGTAAGATGCGCACGCACACACACACACACACACACACACACACACAGTAACATGCTAGGTCTGGAAATGGGTAGTGAATCTTTAAAATGGCCTGCAGTACATACTGTGGGAGCATTATCATGGGTAGCTAGGCAACACTCTGTAATAGCTAAATAAGCTGCCAAGCTGATCACTGCTGAGGTAAAAAACAGGGTGGCATGGTACAACAAAATCAAGGCGTCAGTTTCTCATCTGAGAAGCAACAAAAAGGAAGATCCTTGAGGTTCAACTACAGCAACAGCTAACTCTGATGGCAAACATAACTGTCAACCTCAGTACTGTGCATATTATGAAGACACGAACCAGAAAGAATGACAGAATCCTGACAGTTTGATCACTCTGTCACCAGGAAAAAGAAAACAAAAACACACATAAGCAAACTAGGTAACTATTGCCTTCTCAACTCATGACAGAGGTACTGTAAATATATGTGGGCATGAAGGGAACTGTGCTATGTGAACTCTTGACAAATGCAAGAAAGAACTTCTGGTCAAGGCTGATATAACCTCAAAAGTACAAACAATAACATGTTATAATCGGACTTGTAATGTATGTAAACTGATAATCACACATCTGCACAACTGATAATCACACATCTGCACAAATGAAATCACATTTTAAAGCTTTGATATTAACCGGATAGCAACAGTAAAGTGAAACTGTTAGAACTTTTAGCAGGGGATAGGCTTAGAAGAGGTTTGCTGACTAATATAAGAAAATGGATACTGCAAAGTCATTCTGAGAACTTTGACAAGCTGGTTACTTTAGTAGAATGCTTAGTTACTGGTACAATGTTTAAAACCAATCAGTTTCCAAATCTAAAATAGCAATAAAAAATACACTATCTTCTGTGAAACAAAAAGCAGCAAGTAAAGTGTTAGTCTGTTTCAAATGTGAAGAAGTCAGATTGCTAAATTCTGTACTACTAATATGGAAGAAAATATTACTAGTCAAAATGTGAAAACTGAAATACATGTTTTAAATGATGTTGTTCCTGTGGAGTGTGCCAAGACTGAGGGTAGAATAAGAAGTGAAATGTGTTGTATTTTTAGAACAGAGATTCAAGCTCCACTTGATTCTAGAATTAAGATTTCCATTGTCCCCTTAACCAAAATCAGAGTTAGTTCACATTCATGGTGACAGAAAAGAGTATCCCATTACGCATACAGAAATTCAAATAGTTCTGGTGAAAATGTTATACTCTGTAACACTGACATGACTCATAATATAATAACTAGGAAAAGATCTTCAACATTTATATCACTATGGAAAATGTGGGAGGAGGGGAAATGTACAGACTGTGTGCGGCAGGGAGATAAACATAAAAGACTGAGCAGCAGCTTAATTCACCCATTCTTATTAATAATGTGTGGATGCAAGGTGCTCAAACAGAGATCAAGAAAAAAAACAGGAAGTAACTGGCACACAGTCTTAAAAAGGGATATAATTTGATTATGGTTTGAAAGTAAAAAGGATCTTGTCTGCTACAGGGAGGTGTCACAAACTTCAACTGTTTTTTGCCATTTGCCACGGTGGTGCAGTGGTTAGCATTGCCGCCTCACAGCAAGAGGTTCTCCGGTTCGATCCTTGGCTGGGGTGCCTTCTGTGCGGAGTCTGCATGTCCTCCCTGTGGTTGCGTGGGTTTCCTCCGGGTGCTCCGGTTTCCTCCCACATCCCAAAGACAAGCTGCAGGTGGATTGGACACTCTAAATTGGCCCTAGGCATGAGTGCATGCATGTGGGTCTTCTGTAGAAATTTGGGCGCTGGGCTGGTAACTCAGCACTGTAAAACACCACTGCCATTCATGAGAGGACAGGTGATCCGCTGTGGCTACTCCTAACCAGGAAAAGCCAGAAGAAGAAGAAGAACTTTTGTACAGCAGGCACCAGAGAGGTCTGCCTGACATTGTCAAGGACGCTTGGGAGGAGGAGAAGACACAATTTAAAAGTGTGACAAAATAATATAGTACTAGTTTGTAGGATAAATTATAAAGTTGTTTATATCCACAGTAAAGGAACAAAACATAGAAAACCTAGGAAATGCAACAACAGGTTTACTATAAGAATGTCCAGATTACCTGGACAGAGCACTTCACAGATCCTGCAACACATGTTCAGTTTACAATTTAAAGAAACTGACTTCTGGTTTTGGTTAGAAAGCAGATGGGTCCTGGATTAACTGGTGCAGCATATATTTTGAATAAAGAAGCTTTACAGCTTGGGCAGGGCCAAAAAATATGTATAAAGAGGATACACCACGACAATCGAAGCCAACCAAATCACCAGCAAATATATTCCAACTGCAGAAATGTTCCAAAACGAAGTTTATTGAGGCAAAAAGAAGAGAGACAGTAAGTGCTTTCACGTCACCAGGACGCTTCATCAGACTTAATTAAGTCCCTGCATCAAACATCTTATATAATAATAAAAGAACTCCTATTGGGTAGCAACTATAAAAGTTCATACAATAAAAAGCTTAATAATTGGTTCACATGAAGGGAAGGAGGGAAAATTTCAACACTTCATACTCAATAACATTTTAAAATACATAATATTATAATATAACATTTTATATATCTATATATATATATATATATATATATATATATATATATACAGAAATATCTAGAAAAGTAATAATAATCTATATAAATTATCTGATAATATATATAAATCCATCAACGTTTAAAATGTTTGTCTATTAAAAATGGTCTCAAAGAAACTTTGTCATTAAGGCCATGGCCCCTATCTGCTGCTAACTTAATTATCCACTTTACTTCTTTCTTTTCTGTGCTATTACGCATGCATCCTAGCCTCTCAGTCCTATAAATATGTTCTAATATTATAAATTGAAAAACATGTGTACTATCTCTTTGAAGAACATGATTAGCCAAAGCATTGAGTTCATTTTCCTTGTTAATAACATATACATGTTCTCTAATACGTTCTCTCAGGGTTCTAGTGGTCATACCTACATAAAAACTTTGGCATTTTGTACATTGACCTAGGTAAACCACATTCCTACTCTTGCAATCTGCATATTTATTGAACTCATATTTCTTCCCTGTGTCTGGATGTACAAATTCATTAGAGTTTTTAATAAAGCTACATTGATTGCATGTACGACAAGCATGTGTGCCTTTCCTTTGGGAGTGTATACCATCTTGTCTCATATTATCATAACATAACAGTCTCTTTAAAGACTTAGTATTCTTGTAACTAAAAGATGGTTTGTCTCCTACTATTTGCTTAATATTGTCATCAAGCTGTAGAATGTTCCAATGTTTTTTAATAGTATTAACTATAGAGGTGTTATTATTAGTATAAGGTATAGCTATCCTTTTTTTTTTTTTTATTACTACCAATGGCTTTACTGTATGTATTTTCCGGTAAAGACCTAGTCATATGTAAGTATGGCCTATCCTTTCCTTCTCGGTCTATCTTCTGTAGATTAATGAGTTCTCTTTTATGATAACCTCTGTCTATAAATTCAGCTTCTATGTTCTCAATAGCTTCACTAGTAATTCTAGAAAAACGCGCTGCTTGATTTTTGACAATATTTCTATATATGTGAGGAGGATGCATGCTATCTCTATGGAATATAGCATTCCTTCTACAAGGTTTGCGAAAAACCTCTGCTGTAAGTGTCCCATTTGCTTTCTTAAGTAGAACATCTAAGAACTCAATTTTTATTTGTGAGGTAGCACTGGTCAGCTCTAAAAACGTAGTGGTACCATTTACACATGTAATAAATTCGTTAAGAGTAGTTAAATCCCCTCTCCAAACCAAAAAGACATCATCCACAAACCTTCTATAACATCTAATATGCTGAGAATAGATAGAGTGTTCTAAAATATAAATGGACTCCCAATATGCTAAAACCAAGTTAGCATAGGAGTTGGCACATGATGTGCCCATTGCTACTCCCTTGACTTGAAGGTAATAGCTACTTTGTGATGTAAAAACATTATTCGAGAGCACCAAATCTAACAACATGGTGATCATAATAACTTTGTTGTTAGGCATATCATTATGTAGTAAGAATAACCTCAAGTAATCTATCCCTATATCATTCGGTATACTTGTGAATAAAGCTGTCACATCCAGTGTGACTAAATAATCAGATTCATTCACTTCATTGTTCATATTATAATTGGCTAAAGTTTCCAGAAAATGTTGAGTATCACGAAGAATATGTGTAGTTTTATTCACTATTGGCCTAAGATGTTTCTCTATGAAGATTGAGATACTCTCTGTCAGCCAACCTCTGCCTGATACAATGGGTCTAAATGGTGGACAACTCATGTCCTTATGTATTTTTGAAAGACCTCTAAATAATGGAATGAGAGGTTTCTCAACTAAAAAATAATAATATAAACTCTCATCTATTATACCACACATAAGCATGTCATATAAATCAGCATGCATAGCTTTAATAAGTTTTTCTAAACCTATAGAATCAAGTGGAATATAAGTGCTATTGTCCCTAAGTAGCTCTGTAATCTTCATATCATAATAAGTTTTATCTAGAACAACAGTTGCTCCTCCTTTATCAGCAGGTCTGATAACTATATCTGTTTTCTTTTTTTAAATTATCTAGTGCTATTTTTTCTTCTCTTGTTAAATTAAAAAATTCAGGTTTAGTGTTAGTATTCTCAAATTGTAGCAAAAAATCATTCATGCAAGCTTTTTCAAAACTTTCTAATAATGGATGTGAAGATGGTATATACACAGAAGGTTTCTTAAACTGAACACTATCAGCAGTATTGTCATTCTTAAACTACAATGCTAAAGCAACATTTCTAATAAACTGTTTCATGTCAACAATAAGTTCACTCACATCCACATTCTGTGAGGGAATGAAAGAAAGACCTCTATTTAATACTGAAAACTCATATTCTGTCAGTCTATAGTCTGAAATGTTCACTACTAAGTTCGTTGTACAGGTCTCAACGACTTGCGCTGAAACTCTAACTGACCTTCCGAAGTTTTCCTTTTCCTTCCCTGATACTGAGGGCTCCAAGCAGGTTTGTTCACCTCCCGAAAAGGTAGAGGAAAATGGAGATTGTTGGTTTCAAATCCTGCATCGCTGCGACTAGTTCCAGCAGGTAATGCAGTCTTCCTACACACAACTTGTTCCACTATAGCCAAATTATCATTGGAAGGAATATCCAGAGTTACAGAAGGTTTCACGAAAGGCAGTGGTGCAGCGTCTACTATCCTCGGCACGTTGGAAACGACTGAACCGGAAGTAGAGGGAGCCAAAAGGGGTGAACGCTCAGACTGACGATTACTAGTGGTAGCTGTTGTAGCATTGATAAATGGTCGACTGGATTCCCTCGGCCATTGAAAGACATTCCCACTAGAAAAATCTGAACAATCTCGTTCAAGTTTTTTCTTTTCAATAAAAGTAGTTTACTGTCCAAGGCTGTCAATGTGGTACTAACATCTGAATGAAAATTATTGAGTTGTGAGTCAGTCAGAGAAGATGACAGTTGTTTCTCTAACATAAACGCTTCATGAAACAAAGCTTGTTCATTATGCTGATACTGTTCAACTAAAAGCCTCATATATCCATAGCTAGTTTCTAAATTTAGCTGTTGCCACTTAACCAATAGATCTGGATAAATGGAGCCAAATGTAGGCATTTTTAAAACGCGAAGCCCTCTAGGTACTATTTTGAATTTTAAACAAGCTTCCATGTGTCTTTTTTGCCATTGAACATTCTTTATTTTAGTTAAAATATCTTCTAATTTACGCATTGCCTGTAAAGTCTCTATATGTATAGCAGAATCCTTCTTGTTAAAAAATGTTTGAGTTAATTCTGCATATGGGAAACCTAGCAAAGGATTCTCTTCTACATACAACAACTGTTTAAAATCAAGTTTCTTTCAAAGAGATAGTACACATGTTTTTCAATTTATAGTATTAGAACATATTTATAGGACAGAGAGGCTAGGATGCATGCGTAATAGCACAGAAAAGAAAGAAGTAAAGTGGATAATTAAGTTAGCAGCAGATAGGGGCCATGGCCTTAATGACAAAGTTTCTTTGAGACCATTTTTAATAGACAAACCTTTTAAACGTTGATGGATTTATATATATTATCAGATAATTTATATAGATTATTATTACTTTTCTAGATATTTCTTTATATATATATATATATATATATATATATATATATATATATATATATAAAATTTTATATTATAATATTATGTATTTTAAAATGTTATTGAGTATGAAGTGTTGAAATTTTCCCTCCTTCCCTTCATGTGAACCAATTATTAAGCTTTTTATTGTATGAACTTTTATAGTCGCTACCCAATAGGAGTTCTTTTATTATTATATAAGATGTTTGATGCAGGGACTTAATTAAGTCTGATGAAGCATCCTGGTGACGTGAAAGCGCTTACTGTCTCTCTTCTTTTTGCCTCAATAAACTTCATTTTGGAACATTTCTGCAGTTGGAATATATTTGCTGGTGATTTGGTTGGCTTCGATTGTCATGGTGTATCCTCTTTATACATATTTTTTGGACTTATCTGTTTTTTTAGAGGATACTTTATCCTGGTTAGTATTGTATACGCTTTACAGCTTGGGCAGGGCACCAAATAATCCTGAAGTAAATGGGGCAGTTAGCAGTTCAAAAAAGTTACTATAGTGCTTGCCTGACTCATTCCCTGGCTTCTGATTGGATGAGCCTGCAGCAGATCTGAAGCATGACTTAATACAGCCCACATAAGGTCCAGTATTATGAATACTGGCTGCTGGCTAGCAGACAGATCCTAAGAGTCAGTCATTTCTGACTTAAAATACTGACTTCATATTGTTCCTAAAAGGATGCAAATATGGATCCAAACAGTAATAGCAGCAGAGACTGCACTTAAAAAGTCAAGGTGTTAGTACAGAAATTAAAGTGTGTCACTCCATAATTGCTACTATGTTATTTAAATGGGGATCTTTTAAACAAGACACATGTCATTTTCTACTTTTGCATATTTAAATTATTTTAACACACGTGAAGTCCTGCCCCAAAATCAAGTGTTACATGCTGTAGTGGAGGGTGCCATCTTGGCTAGTATTTTGGCATTTTGTTCTGCTACTGTTAAGAATTACTACAGATCTCTCTTCCATTCCTTCTCTAGTCCTGACTTTTGAATCAAAAACAGTCATTCTTCTCTTTCTACAACAGGAAAACATTTCTTCAAAAAGTAGAAAGTATTAAAATCTGATTCCAGTAGCAATCCACCTGTTCTGAATGCAAACAAACCAACAGACCAACAAGCACACTACTTACTACTTAATACCAGCACCTTTCTTAGTGGAAAGCATGTCTACAAAGACTACATCAGACAAGCATGAATGAGGAAGGAGGAAGGACTAGACTCAAAACTGGAAACCCACGGACTTCCACTGGTCAGGTCATCAGAGCTCCTGCCCTTTACTCCCAAAATCCTGAAAATATTGGATGCAAATAAATCACATGTGGGTACTTGCATATTATCGCGGATTCCTAACCAACTCACTTGGCTCATTTTGAACAGAGAAAAAAAATCCCTCTTCTGTGAAGAACTTGAGGTAGCCATTAACTAAAACCTCGTTGGAAAACAGTAAAAGTTTGATAGAAAAAAATGAATAACAGAATCTCTAAAACTGATCTCACTGTGGAACTTTTTTCCATGGGTCTTGGATGAAAAAGGATTACTGCCTACTTGCACATTCATGGTAAACAAATGCCACATAGTTTTTTTTTTCCTTGTTCAGTGTACTGCTGCTGTTCTGCTAATGACAAAGACAGCATGACATTATTTCAACACTACAGTTCTGCGCCTCTGAAGACAAGAGTCAGGGTAGCTGCCGTGAATGAAAGGGAGTGTTGGGACAGCGTTATTTCCTAATTACCACTGACAGAAGCAAAGCAGCAGTCAGAAAAGAGAAAAAAAAAAGAGAAACACATGGTAGGGTTGAGGGGGGAATGACTGTAACCTGTTCGACAAGAAAAAAACAAAACCTGTATTTTAGCTTCGCCCAATCAAGTATAGCTCCGAATGCTGCTTGCACATTCCTGATAAACACTGCAAATATGACCAAACTGGGGAAGTCATCCAACTCTCTATCCCACTTGGGTCATTTTCTAAACAAAAAAGAAATCTTGATTCTGTAAACAACTCCAGGCAGCCATCAAACAAAACCTCGTTGGATAACAATAAAACTTTGACAGGAAAAAAAACCCGAATCTTTGACCGGATCACTCTTTACCATCATAACGTGAAGTCACAATGAGTTGTTTAGGAATCTGGAGAAAGGCATATAGCATGTGGGGATGTATGACATCAGACTGAGATGGAGTTTATGGGCAAGTAACAAGCCCCACTAGGTATAGACAAAAATGTCTGTTCTGTACCTACATTTCATATTTCCTCCTCCTGCAGTGTCTACCTTTTCAGTCATCCTACTGGGTGGCTCTAAACAAGTCAATCAGCCAGACATTGCCACCAGGTCACTTGTGGAAGAGCAACTTACTTCCAGTGGTCTTACCTGGTTAACAAATAAAATAAAAAAAAAATGTACAGATATTATCATTACTCAGAACACGCATTATACACTTATAAGCTGTACAAAAAATGTTCGACTTTTGCAGCCTAGAATTAAGAAAGGCTATTTAGACATGTTTTCTTATTTCAAACTATGCGGTGTAAAAATAGATGTTGCAGACATTAACTTCAACAGTTTTGACATTGTGGACTGAGAGAGAGAATGTTTCTGAGAGATGATCAGAAAAAAAATATAGCCTGCTGAATATAAAGAATATTCCTAATTGTACCATTACCTCTTCCTTTTAAAGAGACAGAAAGGCATTTTTACTGTTACTTTATGTTCCTGAATGAAATGTTAAAGCCATGCTGTACTTGTCATATGTCTGACTGAAAACAAAACAGGCCATCCTCAACTAGAAACAGAGGCATCAAGACAAGATTTCAAGGAAAATGTACTGTATATACGTATTAAAATGTCAGTCATATACATAATACTCTAGCCTTGGGCATAACACGCATGTGCACAGACACACGCACACAGATTAGATTACCAGGGAAATCAAGACATACAGCAAGATATGGTACCCAGTAATTCAAATGCTCAAAATTTGAAACAAAATATCTACAAATATGTTACCAAGATCATAACCAAAAGAAGCAGTATGATCAAGTAAAGTGGACCATAACAAGACCCTACATACTCACTCACTCTCTGTACTGACAGACCACAAGATGCCAACTCTGCTCAAATAGAAGCCACCTACACATTTTACCAACTACTGTCTTCTGCTTGTGAATGCACTTGTCAAATGACTATTATTATCCATCACTAAATACACCGTCTTCCATTATCTCCAATCTCCAATATACACCTCAATAAAATATTAAAGCTCCACATACTTAAGGTCTGCAGTCAACTAAACTACTTGCAACAACAGAAATTGTCAAAAAGCGTCAAATGCAGATTTTTCATTAACAACAGATCCATGCAAACATTATATAGACCAAGAAACTTTGGGCCGTTTGGAAAAAGAAGCGATAGAGGAAGTGCAAAAATACAAAGAACAAGACCTAGAGATTTCTGAAAGATATAAAAAAGAAACATGCTCAAGTGAAAGAAAAAGATATCAGATATGGTGCAATATTTATGCAAACGGGATAGCCAAATTAATGAGTACTACTAAAAAGAAACTCCAAAGATATTAGAAGAGAAATATATGCAAAGGCACCCAGACAAGGAAAATGTCACAATACAAAAAATAAAATCACAATGGGGGAACACAGAATAGATTAAAGTATAAGTTAAACAAACAGAAGCTGAAGTTATGGAATACCTGTGAAGTGAAAGACTTAGTGTAGAAAGTCTACCACTGGTTATGTCACAGCATGATGGAACAATGAGTTCCCAAAGTGAGGAGAAACCGGTGGAACAGGAGACATATGAAGAAGAAATATGGACATGGGAAAGAAAAAATACTTAATATGGTGCAATACTTATGCAAATGAGAAAGCAAAACTAATGAATACAAAAAAGCAGAACCAAAGAAATTTAAAGAGAAATACAGGCAAAAGCTTCGAGATACGGAAAAATTTCACAATGCAAAAAATAAGAAAATGAAGGGGGAAAGTAGAAAAGAGGATTAGTAATGAAAAAGTTAAACAAATAGAAACTGAAGTTATGGATTACCTTAAAGTTAAGGAATTAGTGTAGAAAATCCAACTCTGGTAATGTCACAACATGATGGAACAAGGAGTCCCCAAATTATTGAGAAACAGGTGGAATGGGAAGTGTCTGATCAACTGCCACATGAGGATACTGTAGAGACTTCCGCAAGAAACCAGTACAAAAGTTAATCTGAAGTTCTACAGGAAGAGAAGGAGCAGGAGACAGTGTCAACTCTGACGCAATAAAAGAGCAATGGATGATGCAGGATGCAGCTGAAGAGAATATATCACAAGAAGATGTGCTTGGAACTTTCTGTAGTATGCTCGCAGGAACCAGAGAAAAAATTGCCCTCAGTTTAGAAGAAAATGATCTTAGTGAAGAGCTGCTTGATTTAACAGAGATGGACAGACACATTAAGACTGATGAAAGAAAGAGATTACAGAAAGTCAATAAGACCAAAAAATGTTAGAAATCTGATAAACACAGTAAATAAGACTATTAAAAGAAATTCATGTAAGATAACAGAAGTAAACAGGACATATTACTATGCTGCTAAATTAATAACAGATAATGTCTTACAAAAGAAATCCAGAAATAAGGGAAAGGAAAGGATGAAATCAAATACCATAATGGAAGCATTAAATAGAGAAAATTATAAAGCAATTACGACAAGAAGTGCCACTGTTACAACAGTATAGAAGATCAATAAAAATAATTAGACAGACGTGATAAAAGCAATGCACAGTATCAGAACAGATCAGGATCTATTGTACACTATTGCTAACAATAAACTAAAGATATCAGTACAGGCAGAAAAATGTAGAAGATATGCAGATAAATATAAAGCAAGAGTACAAAATAATCAATTCACTTGTTGTATCTTTCGGCTTTTCCCGGTTAGGGGTCGCAACAGCGGAACTCCGGTCCACTAATGATTGGCAGTAGATTTTTACGTACTGACTTGCCAGGCCTGACGCACAACCTTCAACGAAGGTACGCCTATTCACGCATGTCTCCACACAGAAGATGCTTTAGCTGAGAATCGAACAGGACAACGTCTTACTGTGAGGCGACAATGCTACCGCAGCACCACCACCGCAGAATCCCAAAATAATCAATTCACCGATGTTCCCAAAATGTTTTCTAGAGAACTGGGAAACATCAAAAAAAAAAAAAGAAATAGACACGTTTTGGAGAAATATCTGTGAAGACCCAGTGGAACATAAAGATGTTAAATGGAAAGAAGTGAAAGATAGTAAGAAGATCAAGTGTACAGGATATGAAATGGGATGGAGTAAAGGCCAGAGAAACTGAAATAAAATTAAGAAGAGAAACTGAAACAAAATTAAGAAAAGTTCCCGAGGTCCAGATGCAGTACCTAACTTCTGGCTAAAAGTATTTACATCTTTAGACGAAGATTTAGCCCCAAATAAGAGCTACTTATATGCACATCCTGAACAAACGCCAAGCTGGTTAACACCAGCAAAAACAATATTCCTCTTTAAAACGTGAATCTGCAAGCTATCCTAAAAGCTATAGACCAATAACTTGCCTTCCGACGATGTACAAATTATATACTGGAATTGATGCCGACAGAGTTTATAGTGATTTGGAAAAAAACTCAATCAGGCAATAGAACAAAAGGGTAACAAAAGAAAGTCATGCAGAACAAAGGATCATTTGTTAAATAAAATCAAAATGGAAAATTGTAAAAAGGGGAAGAATCTAAGTATGGCATGGAGAGATTACAAAAAAAGCATATGACAACATCCTATATTCATAGATAAAGGAGTGCTTATACATGTACAAAGTATACCCTACACTGATCAGTTACAGTACAGTGACCATGAAACAGTGGCGAACCACTTTGCAGCTAAGCCATGACAAAGGACAAATTATTGTCCCAGGGATAAAAATTCAAAGGGGGGATACACCAAGCTGACTGTCACTGCAGCTCTTTTGTCTTGCCCTTAACCCATTAAGCTGTCTACTTAACAGATTAGGTCATGGTTACAGTTTGGCTCCCAGAAAACAGCAAAGTGTAAATATTTCTCATTTTATTTTTATGGACTATTTAAAACTGTACGATTCATCAGATGAGGAGCTGAAACCATAATTGCAAGTGGTCAAAACATTCTCAAATAATATAAGAATGCTGTTTGGTCTTGATAAATGTGCAAAAGCAGCATTTAAAGCAGGAGAGCTGCACCACCAAGAAAATATCAGTCTGGGACAGGAATGTGATATTAAGGAACCTGAGCAGCAGGGACTGTAAAATATTTGGGAACTGATAAAGGATCGGTAATAAAACATGAACAAATGCAAACAAAACTCAGCAAGGCATATTTTAGAAAACTAAAATTAATACTGAAAACAGCCCTGACATACAGGAACAAAGTCCAAGCTATAAAACAATTTGTTCTTCCTGTTCTAGCTTACAGTTTTGGGGTGACTGATTGGCCGTAACGGGTATTTGATCAGTTGAACAGGAAAACAAGAAAAATGCTTCATGTTTATTAAATGACATATATTCCTTGTTCTGAAGGAAGTATGGGCCTCCTCGAAACTGATTACATGTACAGATCTGGAATTGCAGGACTGTGTACATATCTGCTGACTTTATCAGATCTAAACCTAGTAGAAATTTTAAAACAAGAAGAAAAACTCTAAGATGACCTCCCTTCTTAGTTTAGCAGAAGTATATCAGTGTCAAGCAGGAACGGAAATCAAACCAGAAGTAGACAAAAATCAAGCAGCAACTAAATGTCCCCCAAAAAGAAAGAATATAAGAAGGATCAGATGAGAAGACAAGAAATGTGAAAAACGCATAAATATAGTTGCAAGTATGGAAAACTCTTGGAACAACCTTATGTTGATCAGGACATGATGCAGAAATGGTTAAGGAGCAATGAATTTAAATCAAAAGATGAAAGATTAATATTGGTTGCCCAGGAGAGTAGACTGCATACACATTGGTTTACAAACTCCATTGAACATGTAGGAGAAACAGTTTATTAGAAAACTACATCTAAAATTTATTTCTGATAATGCAAAATCAAAATCAATCAAAACAGTTTATAAGAAGCTCAGTTTTGTTAACCTACCATTGACTGGTATGCTCAATGTGCTTGGTCAGTTATGTGAGAATGAATTATGCAATCTGTTTAGGAATCAAGAAGTCAGTAAGTTCAAAAGAAAATGCTTTTATAACTTAAATCAGAGTGAATCTAGAGATTTAAAGAACCTTTGCCAATATTCAGACTTGAGATACATAAAAGCTGACAAAGGTAATGGTTTGGTAGATATGAACAAGGGAAGATTACAAATTGATGTCAGAAGTTATAAGAAAGTTATTTTGTCAGGAAAACTTACACTCTTATTGATATGACATTACTTGATTTACTTTACCAGGACCATATTTCTTTGGATGTTTTTGATTTTTGCTTGGCTGAATAACCTCAACTGGGTATTATCTTTGGTATACCCAAAATTCATAAAAATCAGACCCAACCTCCCTACAGGCCCATTGTAGCATCCTCTAGGAACAAGACAGTTAACATTGCTTCTTTCCTTGATGGTGTTCTTAATCTAATCATACAAACTAGTGAGCACTTTTTAATCTATTAATCAGGATGCAGGCATTGAGTTTCTGGATTTGTTTCTTAACAAATATATGGCAATGATCCTATTATTGATTTCAAAACTATTTGTAATTTACTTGATTTGGTTTAAGTAATCATTTTTTTCAGTTTAGAGAAAGTATATACCAACAAATCTCCAGAGTAGCGATGGTGGCAAAGCTTGCTCCTGCCTTTGCTAACTTAGTCATGTGTTGCTGGGAGACGGAACATCCAGTTGTTCTGCCCTCTTACAAGTACATCACATACTACCACAGATATAGTGATGACTTTTTTTTGCTCGGAGAGTTAGTAAGGAGATGTTATATGAGTTTGTTAAAGAAATGAACAATAGTATCAGTTGGTTGAATTTTTGGTTAGCTGTCTAGAAACTACAGTTAGTTTTCTTGACATACAGCTCACAGCTGATTTTGAACACAGAAGTTTGGAAAGAAACCTTTAGCAACAACTATCTGCATTTTGAAAAATTGTGATAATGCAGAGAAAGGTTCTTGCATTTCCAGTTTCAATAAACATTGAGGGGTTGTCAAGTCAGAGACATCATCAAGGAGAACTGGAAGGTGGCATTAGGTAATCAAGACATTTAGAATGTGATTGGGCAACAACCAACATTCATTGTTAAGAAAACCTGTAATTTGCCATTTTTATTAGAGTATTTAAAGAATGGTAAGCCAAATTCATTAAGTGGGCCTGTGGGAACTTTTCCCTGTCAGGATTGTAAATATTGTACATTTATTTGTTCTACTAGCCAATATTTTTGAATATATTAACTTCATGTTAAAAGCAAAGGAAAGGTATTAACTGTAAATGTGAATGTTTAGTTTATCTGGCAGCTGCTGCAATTGTAATAGTTTTTATATTGTGAAAAAAAAACTAGGAAGTTAGGATGTAGAACAGGAGAACCTGTACAAGCCATTAAAAATAAAGATCATAACAATGCAGTAGCAAGGCACAGTATAGCTTATTCTAATGTTCAGAAGAACAGAAGGAACACTCATGCTATAAAAAGGTACCATGATCTTAAGCATTACCTCTTCAGCCACCTCCATTTCAGACCATGATCCTAACTGGCTAACAACTAGTATCCCATTAAAGAATGGTAGGGGCCCTTTATACATGAATAACTTCCACCTTACCAAATCCAACTAAATGTTGGATGTTAAATGTCTGCAATAAAATTTTACTGCAAGCATTCAATGCCTTCTACCTTCTGTTGACTTCTACCTAAAACAAGCACAGCAAAAAAATAACTACAGTTTTAAAGAAAGCTACACTTTTTACTTATTTATTGTTTATTTATTTTATTTTTTATTGTCAAAGATATGTTAATCTACAAGACACATTCTAAAATTGGAAACCATTCACTACTCAGTATGATCACTACCAATTTTCCATACAAAATCCAGTACTTCCACATCTCTGACTGAGTCACTCCACATCTAACAGAAGATCCCCTCTCTCTCAACGCAGAATTTAGATTTTTAATTTAAGCTAAACCTGGATAACTATATGGGAAAAAATAATACATACCTGCGATTCCCCACCTGGACAGGGGCTGGGGCACTGGTGCTGATCTGTCTATACATGGATTAAACTCTTGGCTATAAGGGCCTCGGCCTCAGGGCCCAGTAGCATCTATAGATCACTGATATCATTCAAATACAATAACAAAACTATAAACTACTCAAAAAAAAAAAAATAAAAAAAAAATTTAAAAAAAATATGGAAAAATTTTCAAAATCCTCTCTCTACTCTCTCACAGATTCATACTAGGATATTAGTATAAGGATAACTGCCCCCATGGGACACTTTAAGCCCTGAGGATTGCCCCCTCTACCTTGTGCCTGTAAGGTGTGCTCTTGGCCCCACTAAACCTCCCACTAATCCTCCCACTATGCCCACTCTGAGCCAACCTCCACTTCTATGCCCCACTAAGATGTCATTTGACTTGATATGCATCAGTGCCGGGTCGGATGATGCCAGACACAGGTCACCTCTTAGCAGTCTGTAGGATAGCGAATATAATGACAGAGTCAGTCCATGTTGTTTAAGACTTGTATCCTTTGGTTTTAGTTTCTGTCTGTGTTCAGGTTTGGTGCATGTGTACAGATACACATACGCTCCTGCATACATGCACCAAAAGCACACTATTCAATGATTGATGACCTATGAGTTCTTACAACAAACACATGCTGGTCAAAAAATTAGTTAACTGCCCACATAAGTTCCCAAATTTGGAACAACTCTGTCAATTCTTATATGGGCAGATTGTCAATTTGGTAGTTCCCTGGGGTAGATGACTTCCCAAAGGACACAATAATGCATTTTCAGAGGTAGGTACTAGGCTATCGGCCTAAGGGCCTACGTAAGCCTAGCCAGCAAGGTTCCATAGCTTATGCCACCCAAGAAAGTTATTTTCCTGTGCCACTTTCCAGCAAAGACACAGAAGTGATCCCCCCCCCCCCCCGGGGGGGGGGGCACGTTTCAGTTGCGGTTTTTAACACCAGTTATTTGAAACAAACCTTCCAGCAGGATGGCTAATTCATTTGGGGATTCAGTGACTACTCTAAACTTGCAGTCATCGCAAACTTACTTCAGAAAAGTTTATTTACCTTTTCAACTATGTCTGATTGGAGAATTGTGTCAAAAACTTTGGCCAGCTCCAGGTACACCGCATATACTGTTTTGCTTCCACCAAACTTTGGTGACCTTTTCAAAACAATACACTAGCTTGAGTAAGCATGATGTGTTCGTTATCTGTCAAAAATTTGCGTAGATTTTGTTTTTGACCAATTATTCAACGACTTAATACGGACTATTTATTGGGCTTTCCCATTGTATATGCATAGCTCTCTGAATTGGGACAGCAATAATAACAGAGTCTCATTTAGTAAGCTGGCGCCACTGTAGAACACGGGATCTCCCCTGCCCTGTGCACTTAGTAGTCTTACATTTTAACCTTAGTGAAATATGCAGTTAATCAGACGTGAGAAATCATGGCAATAGTGGAGAAAAACACTTGGCATTGTGTAACTCATGTCAAGAATACAGATGATCTCCTGTCAAGCCGTTACTTTTGAGAAGGACAATATCGCTCAGTTAAACCAGGGATACCGTATATCCGGGGGGGAAGGAATTAGGTGTAACTGATTATACGACGGTTCTGTGAATGCTGGCGTATTAATGCCAGATTATTACATTTACATATGAATGTAGATGCCGGTTTATGGACGACGTATCCATGGAGCTGTGTTTTCTAATAAAAAAAAATATGGTAGCACGGTATATAAACCGTCATACCGTCTTGTTTGATAAGTGAAACTAGTACTGACGGTATAACGTTGCCAGCAGGAACATACGTATGAATATGTTTTTGTTCAGTGTCAATAGCACCAAAATGTAAAGGTTTTCCTCATGCAGTCTGATCGTTTTTTTTTTTGTGTGTATATACCTGGGTTTCTCACACTGCTGAATTCAAAAGCGACAGAAGTATGCAAACACCTACTAATTTAAGCATGGCCAAGAAGCAATTAAAAAAAAAAACAGTCGTTACATAATATATTTTACTGGTGTAACAAATTCCAATAATTTCTGTCATCGCTATAAAGAAAATGGCATTAATTCATGTATATGAACTCCAGTACAGTGACCCAATTCCATTCATGATACACTAGGATATCAGCGTGATGCCACTGTCGTAGCAGCGTTTAAGCAGCAGGCAGAAATGCAGTCGCGATACTGTGTTCTCACTATCATCAACGTAGGTCTGTAACCGCTGAAATGTACACCTAAGTAGGTAAGCAACACGTCTGGCTTTCCCGCGTCATGGGTAGGAATCCTCTATTTAGCAAACCTTTCAAGGATTCAAATATCAGTGAGTATGCATGTATTCTAGCTATTTCCCGGTTAGGGGTCGCCACAGGCTACAGCGGATCACCTGTCCGCTCATGATTGACAGTAGAGTTTTACGGTGTCGTGCTAGCCCGGCGCCCAACCTTCCACGGAAAGCACTCACACGTAGGGCCAATTTGGAGTGTCCAAACCACCTTAACAGCATGTCTTTGGGATGTGGGAGGAAACCAGCGCGACTACAGGGAGGACATGCAGACTCCGCGCAGGAGGCACCCCAAGATACAATTACTGAATCTCTCTTCTACAGTACCATTCCAAGCGCAGTGATAAAATGGATTAGTCTGGACGAGAGCAAAAACACGGCGAAAGAGTAACCGAACTGTATAAAACATGCAAAATAATCTGTTTAAAAAGGGAATGAATACACTTGGTAAATGTTCTGTTTAAACAATATTACAGAAATTCAGCATCCTACTTCCTACCAGCAGTAATTGCCCGATTTGAATATCTATGACGCCTACAATCCCATCTCCTCTAGTTAGAAAACTTTCACTTCGTATATATGGCCGCTGCAAAAAGTACGCAGGCGTATTAGTGACGTAATACAAGGGTGGGATACAGCGCAACAGTATTGGGTAGGGTTGCCACCTTTTCAAATGCCCAAAGTGGGACATTTTCAGTACAAATGTAAGATTTTGCAGACCAAAACATACCTACGGCCACTACAAAGGACAGAACTTCACTTTTCTGCATAAATAAAAGCTTATTCTTGTAGCATTTTAGTTGCTTATTCTGTTTCTTATAACATTTAGGTGTTTCAGATAAAGAATAACTTTTATGCAACTATTACATAAAATATATGAAATATTTTTGTCCTAAAATCTCAGGACATTTGACATTTTTACAATTTTTTTGCAGGACACAACTGCCCAAAGAGGGACTGTCCCTCGCAAAGTGGGACAGGTGGTAATCCTAGTATTGGGGGAAAGGTTTAGTACAACGTATGTGTGCTCGAGGTGTTTCATTTGTGTATAGTTATGTTAATTAGGTGAGTGGGTTAAAGACAATAACTTTTCTGAATTTTCTAAATTGTATGAAGTCTGAAACGTAAGTGTCTGTTATGATTTTCTAACTTCAACCCTCAGTGATTTACAAACTATTTGCCAGAAAAACACAGTTTTATGAGAAACAGACCAAAAATATGAGGCAAAAATCTGGACATTCTGCAAAAATCTGTACTGTTGACTTGAGAGGTATGGATCATAAGCACACTTTTCTCAGTCACTGTGTGCTTGTTAAACCTGCAGGGGCTTTTCCACTGTGATATGCAGACGTGCAGAAGTCTGTACTCCATACTTCTCAACGTCTTTGTTCAAGAAATCATTCTGGGCAGAGCTATAAATAATGGCAGACAAAGGCCCACAAATAGTGACAAATTTTAAATATAGCTCATAAATTTAGGTGAAAAAAATACTAGATTTTGTATTAATGTGGATTATTCCGAAGGGTATGAAGTCTGAAAATTAAATGTCTGCCATTATTTTCTGACTTCAGCCCTGAATGAGTTACCACAAAACCAAACATTTTATGAGAAGCAGTCTGAAAATATGAAGCAAAAATGTGGACATTCAGTGAACATTTGGACAGTTGAAAGTTATGTATGTAAACGTTTGTGACTACTACATGTGTTTATTAAATTACCTTGGTATTTTATGTTATATAAAATTGTTTGTACTATTTGGAGCTTTTCTCCCCGGGCCTCTGCTGAAAAGGGGCTTTAGCTCAGTTGGACACTTCTGGTCAATAAATGTAAAATAAATAATTCAATAAATGTATACATTTCTTGGGCTTACTGCATACAGTCCTGAATTAAATCAAGTTGTTGTGGTTGTGTATATAAGGAAATAATGAGTTTCACAGTAAAAAGTGATGCCTGATATGACTTGACTCAGTAAAGGCGCAAGGCCAGCCCATTAGAGTCCCACTCCCTCAGGAAACCCACAATAGGCTATGACAGCATTAGTTAATTGTATTATCTTGTTTGGGACTGTTTAGACTACAAAATCCTTCTCTGGGTACCACAGGAAATTATAAAATAACATCCAACATTACTCTGAACTTGATCAGAGTAGGCAGTACCATTTTGAATGAGTGGATATTGTAACTTCACCCCCAGAGACTTCAGCACCGGACCCACATTTAGTGGCTCACTGCTGTTTTTCTTCTGTGATAAACACCTTTTTAGTATTTTCTGCCTAAATTACTTTAGCTAGTAGTTGTAATAGTGTTCATTACTGTAACTGCATTTTTACTGAATTACTAAGCCACGGTGGTACAGCGGTAGCGTTGTTGCCTCGCAGCAAGAGGTTCTCCATTCGATTCTCTGCTGGAGTGCCTTCTTTGTGGAGTCTGCATGCCCTCCCCATGGTCAAGTGGCCTCAGAACGACATACGTGAATGGGCGTGCCTTCACTGAAGGTTGGGCATCGGACTGGCAACCCGGCACCATAAAAATCTGCTGCCAATCATTAGCGGATCGAAGTTCCGCTGTGGCAACCCCTAACCGGGAAAAGCCAAAAAGGCAAACAACAAAACTAAACTATAAACTGCTTTTTCATACCGAGAGTTGTATTTTCTGTTTCTGAGTGCTTTATCTGTGCTTTTCTGTGCATTTATTGTGTGGTTTCTGTGTTCTATAACAATCCAAAGAGAGCCACGCACAGACAGCAAGTGCAAAGGCCAAAAATATCCACAGCAAAAAGACACAAACGGCCAGCACAAGAGAGGAATCCAACCTTTATTAAAACATAAGGCAGACCGGTTTCAGCCCTGAAGACCTTTATCAATGCAGAAAGACAAATCCATGTAATAAAACACCCCTTTTAAATAAAATCCTCAGTTGTTCCACCAATTAGAACAAAAAATAGTTAAGTGGTTCCAATGCAAAGAACACACACCCAACAATATGTGCACTCAACACAGCTACATAGACTAAAACACAAAATACAAAATGCATAAACATATTTAATGAGCTATGGATGTTAACCTAGAAAATAAGTAAAGAAGGAAGCAGGCAATACTGAAAATTATTGTTAGAGCCCTGTAAAATAAAAATATACCTAAAAGGGACCTATATTTGAACTTACTAGATTAAAAATTGATATTATATTTAGTATATATCTCTAAAGATGTTCATTTAATCCAGGAGGGAACAAACCCCCCAGACGAATGATCCATGACCTTTCTTTTTTATTTAGAAGTTCATGCCATTTATTTTTGGAGAACTTAGAACTCACAACCTTATCAATGATAGTAAAATGGAACCTTTCCATGTTCTAGTCAGGTAGCATAGTCTGGATAGAGGCCTGCCGTTATCCAGGCCTGGTTGTCTAGTTTGTTGAGTTTCCTGTGTTTCTGGCAGCCATCTTGTGCCAGTAGAGAACACAGAGCACTGTGGGTAAGATATTAACTGGAAATTTTCTCCATTTGTTAAACATCTGTTTGTTCTGATTTCCTGCCAAGGAGTGTATCTTATAACTGATTTGTTTGCAGTTTAAAGCATTCTCTAGAGTCTCTTTGCTCTTTTATCTGTTTAAAACTTTCATTTAGTGGCTCACTGCTGTTTTTCTGCTGCCATAAACATTTCTGTAGTGTTTTCTGCCTAAAGTACTGTAGCTAGTGGCTGTAATAATTTCTAGCACCCCCCCCCGTCTCCCTTTGGTTTCTTGTTCTTATACTTGGTGGCTTTGCAGTTGCCCGCCCCTACTATAAATCTGATCTGGGACATTCCTCCCAGTCTAGTCTCATTAGCTAATTCTACCTAATACAGAGAGAACATTTGAGAAGGCCAACCCACTTACGTTCTTAACCAATTATCTTCTGTTCCTCCTTTCTCCCTTTCCACTTTACTCAAAAAAAAAACTTTGCCAGAATCTCCTTGTGCTGTGACTGAGTGTGCTTCTCAACAGATAAGTATATTTTTTGGCACTTTTTACTTGTTCAGAGTTGAATAAAGCAATAATTGAATTCATTTTGGAATACAGTTTGAATGAATTGCGTTTATTTAAAATGTATTTGCTTTAATATTGCTACGCACTCGTGTGCTAGCTTGCACTGCACTTGAAATGTTTTTAGTGTTGTTTTAGCTGCTTTTCTGTAAAACTTTCTGGTTTAAAAGCCCGCATTTGCACTTATTTCCCACCTTTCCTGTAACTAGTCTAGTCCAGATACAGATTTGCTGTATCCAGGACTGTATGTAGGCTTCTGTGCCTCCCAAGCCTTTCTGTGTTGGAGGGAAGTCTTCTAGCTTATCGGTGGGAGTGGTAAGCACTAGGTAGCCTATGTACCACAAGAGGAGTGGTTTCTGGCCCAGAAATTGTAGTTTCTTGGCCGTTTGGGCAGAGTTTTCCATCTCTTTCAACTTTCTGGATTAAAAGCCCACATTTGCGCTTGTTACCCGCCTTTCCTGTAACTAGTCTAGTCCAGATACAGATTTGCTGTATCCAGGACTATTTGTAAGCTTCTGAGTGGTGCCAAACTGTGCTCTTCAATTTTTCTCTTACATCTGGTAGTTCTCTCCTTTCCTGCACTTTTACTAGCTTATTAGTCTAGCACTTTACCAGACTTCTTGTAGCAATTATTGTAGCACACAAAACTGCTATCATCACTAAACGTTCTATAAGGAACCAGCTCCAGTACTTATTAATGCCCACCCCTCCAGGTATGTCTAAAGGTCAGTTCCCTGTGCTTTCTCCTATTAACCTACTGAACTTGGGCATCCTGAGGCAATGTATTAACTGCCTCATGTACACTGACAATCCTCTCCTCTTACCTCCCAACAGTCAGACTTGCGAGAGATGCACTTATATATCCAAATTGGAAGCCACTCACTCACCAGCCAAGACCAAAATAGTTGGTGAAGAGGAGAAGGTCAAGCCTTGCACCAGACCACATGGAACACATAGCCCTTCAGAACACATACTAGCACTGCCTTCACATTAAAACACAAACCACACACCCATCTTTGCGGAGGCTCTCGACAAAAATCTACCCAAACAGCAGAGATCTCCAAGGCAGAAACGCACTCAACCACCACAACACAACACTAATCACGAGACACACAACTCTCCTAAACAGTGTGCCACTCAACCAAAGCCCCTAAGACAAAACAGCATGCCCAACACACTAGTCATAGGTGACTCAGTAGTGAGGCACACTGATATCCCATTCACTAGGTTGAATAAGGAGAAAGTAACAGCAGCCTGTCAGGTGCCAGGATCCGCCACATAACACACGCACTCAGGTCCCTCAACAGCAGGTACAAATATGACTCTGTAATTGTACATGTGGGTGTGAATTACCTGAGACATACCTCCCTGGACTACATGAAAAGAGACATGGGGGAGCTCTCGGATTATGTAGCCCAGGCAGGTATGACCCTAGCCCTGAGCGGCATCCTACCATCACCAAGAATGATACCACAGTACAAGCAGAAAATGATTTCAACAGTTGGCTAAGTTTCTGGAGTCATTCTAATGGAATCCAATATCTGTCTGCCTGGGATGACATGATTGACAGACCACAATGCTTTGCCAGAGATGGCCTGCATCTGTCACTACTTGGCTTCTGGATACTGGGCCAAGGCTCTTGCCACCCCTATAGTGCTTTTTTTAGACGCTGTTCCATAGACCAAATTAAGACTGTAACAGCAACAAAAAATTGCAATTTGAGGGTCATGCTGCTCAACGGTAGAAGTCTAAATCTCAAAATGCACTGGCTCGAAGCATTCCTTAAAATGGAGAACGACATTTGTCTGTAAGAGAGACCTGGTTCAAGGCAGCAGAAAGCACCCCTGCACTACCAGGCTATAACTCATTCCACACCTTTTAGCCCCAGAACTTGGACCGAAGCTCCGAAGGCGGTGGTCTTTCCATATTCATAAAGGATCCACATACCTTCAGACTGGTAGCCCAACATAACACATCAGAGATACCTCAGGTGCAGCTAACATTGGGTAAGACAGCGATTCAGGTCATAGCCTGCTATAGGTCCCCAACCATGTCTCAAGAGTCACACTCCATGTTCCTAAGCACCCAGGAGAATATTAGGGCCCAATCTATCACTCTCATACTGGGGTGACTTCAACTACCCCTTCATTAACTGGGAAAACTACTCATGTACTAATACACGTGCCCAACGTTTCCTGGAATTCATTAATTCCAATGCCCTGGACCAGCTCGTTCTTACCTCCACTAGAGGTAGCAACATCCCTGACTTGGTCATTACTAACATGGGCGACCATTGCTCTTACTAATAGTCAACTCCTCCCTGGTTAGATCTGACCACAAACTAATCACCTTGGAAATATACATCCCCCCACCCCCGCAAAGGTAACCACCATGAAAAACTTCTCCAAAGCTAACTTTGGCTCCTAAAAACAGAGGTGGCTAACTTCACGGCACCCATGCAAATGGAGAATAGTTGCATGACCGCCAAATCATACACCAATGCACTGTATAAACACGTACACAAATGCATCGATCTCGCCATACCCAATAAAACCAAGATACTCTCCTCCAAAAAATAGAAGCCCATCTGGTGGTACCCTGCCATAAACAAACTCTACAACAGAAGGAGGAAACTGATGTGGAATAAGGTGAAATCTCAAGACTGGAAAAACTCCCTTATCAGCCTCAACAAAAAGTTGAGATCCCTCATCGGATCCTCTAAAGGTAGCTATGAAAACAGAATTGCAGCAGATAGTAAAGATAACCACAAGGCCTTCTATAGTTATGTAAAAAAATCTCCACAGCAATACCCAGGTTTCCACTGAGCTACTGCACAATGGTACCTCCTATACAGAGCCAACAGACATTGCCAGTATACTGGCCGACAGATACAGTGCCAACTTTACCCCTCTCAGCCCCCCAAAGGACCAATCACAATGCCAGTAGATTGCCAGGCATCCAGTATTACTGCTGCACAGGTTAAAACAGCACTGTCCCAGGCCAAGAATACATCTTCTATGGGACCTGACAATATCCTTGTTCTACATGAACTACAGAGTGAACTGGCACCTCACCTGTGTGCCCTGTTCAATCACAGCCTCACCTCAGGCTTGTCCCTACCAAATGGCGCACTGCTACAGTCATCCCTCTCCACAAAGGAGGAGCAATTACAGATCCTGGGAACTATCACCCCATTAGCCTGACAAGTCTGATATGCAAAGCTATGGAACGCATTATCATAGACCTAATAAACAAGGATATAGGGAATCTGGAAACTCTGGATCTCACACAATTTGGTTTTGTGAAGGGTAGATCATGCCTGCTCAACCTAGTCAACTTCTTTGAGTCAGTCACCAGAGCTGTGGATGAAGGCAAGGTGGTTTATACAGCCTACCTTGATCTAGCTAAGGCCTTTGATACCATTCCCTACTCAGGAATCATAGAAAAAGTGATGAAGGTAGGCATCAACCCGTATATCACTAGGTGGGTTGCAAACTGACTCACAAATAGAGCCCACAGTGTGAAAGTAGCTGACTCCAAGTCAGACTGCCGACCACTCATGGGTGGAGTCCCACAGGGTTTGGTCCTGGGTCTCTCCTTTTTGGTATCTACTTCTCTGAAGTCCAGGCCAACACGAAGGGACTCTGGCTGACAAAGTTCACAGACGATTGCAAGTTGGGAGCTATTATTAATTCCCGAAGTGATGCTGACATCCTACAGAAAGGCCTTACTGAGACCATCGGCTGGTATCAGAACCATGGCCTTAAGCTCAATCCCAAAAAATTTCGTCATCCCCTTTGGGAAAAACCCGGTTCCCATGAATTACCACATCGATGGCAGTCCACTGAACACAGAAGGCGTTATAAGAGATCTGGGAACACAGTTTGACAGCATTCTCTCTTTTGACCACCAGATTGCCACTGTGGTCAGAAAATCCTTCTATGTGGCACATCTCATTATTAAGGGTTTTGCATCCAGGAAGAAAGAGGTCATTGTCTCCCTCTACTCTTCCCTCATTAGGCCAGTCATCGAGTACAGTGCCCCATTTGGCATGTACCTCACTAGACACCTGCAACAACTGGAAAGGCCGCAAAAGTACCTCACAAAGAGTATCCTAGGCCTTAAACACTTGTCCTATATGGACAGACTAAAAAAAACTCTGACTATTCTCTGTCTCGTATTGCCTACTTAGATGCGATCTCTGCTTGACTTACAAAGCCATGTCTGAACCAGCTCTGTTAGAAATGCTACATCTAAAGAAATCCCAATCCCTCCGCAACACATGTTCCAGAGACCGCAACCTCATTACCACAATCAACAGAACATGCTGGAGGACAGGTTCATAAACCAGAAACTGCCCATGCTATGGAATAGACTTCCCATACATATCAAACAGAGCATCTCTCTGGCCCTCTTCAAGAGAAATCTTGATGAGTGGATGGGAAACAGAAAATTCACCCCGGGGATCACACCATTGCCTCTACTCGACAGAGGCACTGGAAACTAAGGTCGGGTGACACAATGTCAGGGTAATCCTATGGGCTAGTCTTGTAAAGGCTCCAGGGCTATTAGCCTAGTACACACCTATGAACCTAAGCTTCATCAGCAAGGTCCAGAACCAGCTCATGGCAGACCCTTTAAAAAACTTAAGACTTTACTCCCTGCAGTTTGACTTAGTTAAGGGGAGATCTTGTCTAATGAATCTGGGAATTGTTTTGAAAGGGTAACACAAGCCATGGATATTGGTCACACAGTCCTTACAGCATACCTTGATCTTGCCAAAATATTTGGTAGTATACCACATGCCAACATTATCAACAAGTTAATTGTGCTCCAAGTGAATCTGTCTGTAGTTAGATGGATAGCAAATGGGTTTTGGGACAGAATCCACACTGTAAGGGTGTCAGACATGCCCTCGAGAGATCATGAAAGTAACCAGTAGGGTACCACAGGGTTTTGTGCTGGGTCTTTTGATGTTTGGCATTAACTTTTGATCTCCAAATCAAAATTCAGGAACTCTAGTTAACCAAGTTTGCCCAGTTGTAAATCGAGTGTTCTATCTGATTCCCTTCTGATATGCAGAAGCTACAAAGTGAATTTAAACATGTTAATAGCTTGTGTGGTGAAAACTACCTAAAACTAAAAGTCAAATATTGTTCCATTTGACAAAAAATCCTCCACCAAGCTTGTAGTATAGAAATCACCATGCTCATAAACAAAGATGATGTGAGAGATCTTGGAATATGGGTAGAGAATTCCCTCTTTGAGCATCATGTTGCAACAGTGGTCAGGAAATCTTTCTGTCTGGCACAATAGATCCCAAAAGGTATTTTCGCTGGGTGCAAATAAGTCTTGATCCCTATATACAATGTACTGATTTGGCCCTCATGTAAAGCAGTGTCCGTTTTGGGATGTAGAGAGACCCCAAAGGTTCCTGGCAAAAAAGATCATGAAAAAATGCAAAAAACATAGTACAAACCAAACACAGCAACCTAACCTAGGTTTTATGTTGATTGTGTTTGCTATAACTTGATATCTGATATTGTTAATCCTCGTCCACTTCCTTACGTATGGGTTACGGTTCTGATATCGGAACCGAGCTGGCTATATACCAAGCTTGCACCAGCGATAAACTCTCGAGCTAAGCAATCTCTTACCCATAATCCCCCTCTCCCTGTTACCCCAGATTTCGTTTGCCGCATCGCCATCAGGTTGTATCAGGCTGTTGCTGTTGCTCTTGAGCTAAGTGAAACCTTTTTTTGTCCTTTTATTTCAAAATAAGGACTTTTTCTCTCAGAAAAGTTGATTTTCTGATTTCTCTTACCTTATCTCATTTAGTGACTCCCTTTTCTTTCAGTTTTCTAAAAAATTTTTAGTCACTTTCACCCTTTTTTTATCTAATGTAAGGTATCAGTTGATTACCATAGTTGGTAGATAGCATTTTCTTTCTTTCCTTCGAGTAATTTTGTGTTTTTGTATTATTGTTGGTATTTGCCTTTCTTTTAACATGACAGATAAACAAGGTAGTACTGGTTTTAAAAGATGTTATGATTGTGGACATAAACTACCTACTTCAGATGCACATTCTTTGTGTGTTTTCTGTTTAGGTGCGTCTCACTTAATTGTTGACCCATCCTGTGGGATTTGTAAGAATTTTTCCAACAGGACACTGATAGAGAGGAAAAATAAATTTTTGCTGAAAGGGTTACTAAAGTCTCCCTTTTCAGAGGCTATTTCTGGGTCGGAGGCCTCAACCCCTCCAAGATCCCATAAAAAGATGTCTAAGGAAGCTTCTAAGGCTAAATCTATTCCTTTGTCCCCGGCTGGGGACTCTCATCAACCAAGAAAGAAAGCAAAGATTTCTGCTTCGGATCCGACCCTCTCGGATCTGACACCTTCGGCGCCTAGATCTTCGGCTCTGAAAAAGTCCTCGGCACCACCTATGTCTATGGCACCGATGTCCTTTGCTTTATTGGAACTGAGGGGCCCCTCGGTTCAGACTTCTTTACCAGCACCGACCTCACAGTCGGCGCAGACCACGATTGTTTCAGAACCGACAGCTCAGTCCTTGTTTACTATTTTATCGGTTCCAACCTTGGCACTGACAACTACTTTGGCACCGACCTTTTCGTCGGTGCAGACCATTACATCGGCACCAATGACTTCCTCGGTGCAGACACCTGTAGTGCAGTCCTTTACGGCACTGTTGTTTTCGGTGCAGTCTACTGAGATGGGCACCGACCTGCCCTCATCTCTCGACAGACCAGTTTCCCCCTCAGCTGTTTCTGTGAGATCTACCAGAAGCCTCTCCCAACATGACGTATTGCGACTTGTGGATCAAGTGCTTTTGGCCAGAGGAATTCCACCTCTCAAGACCTATCCCTCTCCCTTGAAATCTACTGACGTAGCACAGTCTTCCCCCTCTACGGTTCCCTTTATGGATCTCTCTAAAGAGCCACAGTTGCCTTCGTGGCAGAAATATTTTTCTACGACCCAGGATTTGACTTTTCTCAGCCGTCCTGGGACTCCCAGTTGGCAGGCTGGATCACTCAGGAGAGAGGTGACTTCCCCCTTGGGCACTCACCCCTCGTCTAGTGGACCTGCCTTCCAAGTCATGGAGAAGGCCTTGGCGTCTAATGCTGATACTGTGCTTATCTCACCGTCCTCCTCTGGACCACTATGTACACAGGTCGCTTTTAGTGGACACCGGGCGCAGAGGTCTCAGGATATACTCCCACAGGATACCCCCTTGGTGTTGTCTTCCCCAGCGTCTCCCTCTGAGGAAGTTCATTGGAAATCCTCGTGCAAGAGGAAACATATGGACTCCACTGAGGAGTCTCTCACTGAAGACACAGACTTTGATGATGGGGAAGGGTCCCCTCATTCACCTTCTGATGTATCCTTTGGTGATATCCTAGAAATCCTTAAACAGAGAGGTGAATGGCAGTCCTCTAACCCGACTTCTTAGGAGTCTGTGTTCCTGCAGGCTTTTCGCGCCCGGCCCCCTACCTCCTGGGTTACCCCACCTGCAGACGAACTGGTCCGGCTCATTGTGCAGCATGCATGGAAGACCCCTGATACTGTTGAGGACATTCCTCGGAGGCCAGACAAAATATTGTCCCCTACTGCTTCTGAACCTCATTGGTCTAAAGGTCTCCCTGTAGATGCTCTGGTGGTGGCAGCCGCAACCAAGAAAGACCTGGCAGAAGAGGAGAGCTAGACTGTCCATCCGCCCAATAAAGAGTCCAGGGCATTGGATAGGATAGGGAAGTGCACCTTTGCATCAGCAACCTTTGCTATCAGGTCCCTAAATTATATGGCACACTTCACCAGGCTTCAAAGAGACCTAGTATCTGAGCTCTCTGAAACTTTGGCAGCTGCCATGTCTGATGAGGTCCGTGACAAAGTGGCCTCTCAGCTGGCCATTATTGAAGTGATTTTGAACTCCTCCATGCGCTTGGTGTCCCACGCATCAGAAGGAGCGGCTAGAGCAGCGAGTTCAGGCATTGTTTTGAGACGACATGCCTGGATGCGCTTATGTAATTTCGCAGAACCCTTCAAGGCTTCCTTTCTCAATGCTCCCATCGAGTCCTGCTCCTTGTTTGGACCCAAAGTCAAAACTACATTGGCCAGGTGTGAACAGGACGGTAAGACCCTGTCTGCCGTAGGTGTCCGTTATTCTTCCCCCAACGTGTTTTCTCCAAAAACCAAAAGAGCGGGAATATGTGGTACAGAAAATCTCAGGATCCTTTCCGTGACACACAGGCCGATTTTTCCCCTAGGGGCAGAGGGAGAAACTCACAAGGAAAACGCCCCTTTCGGGGCAGAGGGGGTCCACGTAATCAGGGTTCCAGAGATTTCTTCTCCGGGCAATCCTACCAGCACTCCTGAAGAGCGGCCCAACCCCTTTCCTCTGGAAGTGGTTGGGGGATGTTTCTCTTTGTACCCTTCTGCCTGGCTAACCATTACCAACGATTCTTGGGTACAGAGGATAATATCCAGAGGTTACAAGATCCCCTTCGAACTTTGTCCTGTCCCTCCATCAAGATTTCCCAACGTTCCACCCAGTCAAAGGGAAGAAGCAGCTCTAGAGATTACAAAGCTGCTAAACAAAAGAGTCATCCAAGTAGTCCCAACAGACCAGATAGGATCCGGATTCTACTCAAGACTATTTTTGGTGCCAAAGAAAACCGGGGACTGGAGACCAATTTTGGATCTCAGTGTGCTAAACAAATTTATGAGTGTGCAAAAATTTTGGATGGTCACTATACAGTCTATCATTCCTCTCTTGGAAAAAGACGATTGGATGTGCTCGATAGATCTTCAGGATGCGTACTACCACATAAAGGTGGACAGACCATCAAGAAGATTCCTGAGCTTCTGTGTGGGAGCCAGTTGTTACCAGTTCAGAGTACTGCCCTTTGGACTCTCTACAGCCCCTAGAGTGTTTGCAAAGTGCATGGCAGTTGTCACAGCTCACCTGCGACTTCAAGGTTTTCAGGTTTTTCCATATCTAGACGACTGGCTCCTCTCCGCCCCCACCAGACACCTATTGGAGGAAGCCCTGGCATACTCTCTCAATACTATTGAAAAGTTGGGCATAACAATAAACTGGCAGAAATCCAATCTCACCCATTCTCAGTCCACAGAATTCATAGGGGTCATTGTGGACTCAAAAACTTGCAGAGCGTCCATTCCGGAATACAGAATATCAAGAATCAGACAGCAACTGTTACCAGTTCTCTCAATGGAAAAGTCCACAGCTCACTCGATCCTGCAGCTGTTGGGCTCCATGGCAGCTTGCATCACCATTGTCCGCTTAGCCAAGTTTCACATGAGGCTTCTACAATGGCTACTGCTCACCCAATGGTATCCTTTCCAGCTTCCCCTTTCAGCCAAGATTCACATAACTCAGAGATGCAAACAAGATCTAAAGTGGTGGTTGAACCACAACCCGTCACAATGGTCTCGCCCCTACTCTCCTCAGCAGCCCAAGGCTACAGTGACCACGGACGCATCCCTGATGGGGTGGGGAGGGCTATGTCAGGGTCAGACAGTCCAAGGCACTTGGTCCGAAGTGGATGCCCATCTGCATATAAATGTTTTAGAGCTGAGAGCGGTGGTTCTGGCGTTGCAGGCATTCCATCCCTTGCTGCCGTCAGGGACAATTATGATACAATCAGACAACATGGCGGTAGTCTGGTACATCAACAAACAGGGCGGAACCAAATCCTACCCCCTCTGTCGAGAGGCCATGAGGATATGGCAATGGGCGATGGCTACCAACTGCTTTCTGCTAGCAACGCACATTCCCGAGATTTCCAACGTGATAGCAGACAGACTCAGCAAGTGCATTCTTCAACCTCACGAGTGGTCCCTGAATCCTCTCATAGCGGCGGAGATCTTCCACCGTTGGGGCCATCCATGCTGCGACCTCTTTGCATCCCCGACCAACTTCAAATGCAGCAACTACTGTGCCCTGATTCCCCCTCTGGGACAGTCACCCAGGGATGCTCTAGTTCACGATTGGCCCTCGGGTCTTCTTTATGCCTTCCCACCCACTCCCCTCATTCCCCAGTTTCTAAAGAAAGCCCGTCGATTGAAGAGCAAAGTGATCCTTATTGCTCCATATTGGCCTCGTCAGATTTGGTTCCCCTTTCTGTGGCTTCACCTGCTAGATCAACCATGAATTCTTCGTCCAACCTCGGAGTTGATCTCCCATCTGCAGAATCTGATTCACCCCAACCTGTACAGCCTGAAGCTCACAGCTTGGCACCTCCAATTCCCTTGATTGCCAGGCAAAATGATCTTCCCTCACAAGTACGGGACATTCTTATTGCATCTCATAAGCCTTCCACTAGAATGACTTATCTAAGCAAATTTAAAAGATATACCTGTTGGCTGAAAGATAAGGAAATTGATCCCTTTTCACAACCGGTGTCGATGGTACTCGAATATCTAACCGCCCTATTTCAATCGGGGCTGTCAGCATCTACCATTAGAGTACATTTGGCTGCGATCTCTAATTTCCACGAGAATGTCCATGACTCCTCCCTCATGTCTCACAAGTTATGTAAAGGCTTCATAAAGGGTGTGAATCATCTGAAACCCCCTTTCAGAGAACCTATTCAACCTTGGGATTTATCTTTGGTTCTTCAAGCTCTGACATTGCCCCCTTTTGAACCAGCTGCTTCATGCGACCTCAAATATCTGTCATGGAAGACCTTGTTTTTGGTCACTATTACTTCTGTCAGACGTATCTCTGAGCTTCAGGCCCTATGTACAAAGAGCTCATACTTGATTTTTCATCCAGACAGGGTATCCTTAAGAACTAACCCTTCCTTCTTGCCAAAAGTCATTTCTGAATTGTCTATTAATCAGACCATTGAATTGCCAGTGTTTTTTCCTGATCATTCTAATGAGGGAGAGTACTGCCTACATACCCTAGATGTACACAGACAACTCCGTTTCTATTTGCAAAGGACTAAATCTTTCCGTAAATCAGATCAGTTATTCTTGGCTTTTTCTGGATCTAGATTAGGATGTGCTGTTGCTAAGGTCACATTGGCTAGATGGTTAAAAGACACTATGACCCGTATTTATTTGATACACAATACTTCTTTGACAACTACCATCAAGGCTCATTCAACAAGGTCAGTGACAACTTCTGCTGCCTTCCATGCCAGAGCTTCTTTACATGACATCTGTGCAGCTGCAACTTGGGCCACTCCTCATACCTTCATCAATCATTACAAGTTGGACTTGGCCTCCAGGGGAAGAGCATCTTTTGGTTCTATGGTGCTCAGGAATGTCCTTCCATGAAAGCCTCCCAGGAATAGAGGTAGCTGGGGACTCTGTCCCATACATAAGGAAGTGGATGAGGATTAACAATATCCGATAAAGAGTTATGTCTTACTATAATGTTCCATCTGTATTGTTGATCCTCGTCCACTCATTACGACCCTCCCTCCTTCCCCCTCCTATGGCTTCTAGTGGATCTCACCATCCTTCTCTTTAGGTCATTTGACCAGAGATAGCCTCTACCTTTTTCTGACTTGCAAACTCAATCTGAGGTAACAGGGAGAGGGGGATTATGGGTAAGAGACTGCTTAGCTCGAGAGTTTATCACTGGCACGAGCTTGGTATATGGCCGGCTCTGTTCCGATATCGGAATCGTAACCCATATGTAAGGAAGTGGACGAGCATCAACAATACAGATGGAATGTTATGGTAAGACATAACTTCTTTTTATCTTGCGACTTGCAACAGATGTACCAGTTTTTATGTTGGAAAAAACTCTCCTTTATGGAGTGTATTTTAGAACATATTGGTTGTATTTATAGGAGCAATGTCTCCAATGCACTTGCAAAACATGTCACGGAACACAAGGATCATAGTTTTTCTTTCATAGTATTGCAGAAGATTTTTAGCAGTGTGCATTTAGGTGATTTTAACAACAAACTGGAGTTGGCAGAAATTAAATGGATTATAGCACTACCTATACATTTGAGAAGGGCAAGCCACTTAGGTCCATAACCTTGAATTATCATCTGTTTCTCCTTTACACTTTGCAAAAAAAAATTCTAAGCTTGTTTCCTGCTTTTCCTGTAACTAGTAGTCCAGATACAGATTTTCTGTATCCAGGACTGTTTGTAAGCTTCTGAGCGCCCCCCCCCCCCAAGCCTTTCTGTGCTGGGAGAAACCTTGTAGCTTATTAGTGGGAGTGGTAAGCACTAGGTAGCCTATCTACCACAAGAGTGGTTTCTGGCCTAGAAATTAATTGTAGTTTATTGTCCATTTGGGTAGTTTTTCCATCTCTTTCAATTTTCTGTTTAAAAGCCTGTGTTAGCACTTGCTTCTCACCTTTCCTGTAACTAGTCTAGTCCAGATACAGATTTTCTGTATCCAGGACTGTGTGTAAGTTTCTGAGCCCCACAAGCCTTTCTGTGTCAGAGAGAAGCCTTCTAGCTTGTCAGTGGGAGTGGTAAGCACTAAGTAGCCTATCTACCACAAGAGGAGTGGTTTCTGGCCCAGAAATTGTAGTTTATTGGCCGTTTGGGCAGTCTTTCCATCTCTTTCAACTTTCTAGTTTAAAAGCCAGTGTTTGCGCTAGTTTCCCCACCTTTCCTGTAACTAGTCTAGTCCAGATACAGATTTGTTGTATCCAGGACTGTTTGTAAGC
Organism: Protopterus annectens; assembly: GCF_019279795.1. Classification (NCBI taxonomy): domain Eukaryota; kingdom Metazoa; phylum Chordata; order Ceratodontiformes; family Protopteridae; genus Protopterus; species Protopterus annectens. The sequence continues at coordinate 352,850,548 of NC_056730.1, read as the reverse complement.
TTCTGAGCAGTGCCAAAGTCTGCTGTTCAACCTTTCCCTTAGATCTGCTAGTTCTCTCCTCTACTGCACTTTTACTAGCTTATTAGTCTAGCACTTTACCAGACTTCTTGTAGCAATTATTGTAGCACACAAAAGTGCTACCAGCACTAAATGTTCTACAAGGAACCAGCTCCAGTACGCATTATTAATGCCCACCCCTCCAGGCATGTCTAAAGGTCAGTTCCCTGTGCTTTCTCCAATTAACCTGCTGAACTTGGGTATCCTGAGGCACTGTAGCAACTGCCTCATGTACACAGACAACCCTCTGCTCATACCTCCCAGCACTCAGACTTGTGAGAGATGCACTTATATATCCAAATTGGAAGCCACTTACTCTCCAGCCAAGACCGGAATCGCTGGTGAAGAGGAGAAGGTCAACACTTTGCACCACACCACATGGAACACTTACCCCTCCAGAACACACACCAGCACAGCCTTCACATAAAAACACAAATGACACACCCACTCGTGGAGGCTCTCAATAACAATCTATCCAAACAGCAGAGACCTCCAAGATAGAAACGCACTTGACCACCACAACACAACACTAATCATGAGACATATAACTCTCCTAAACAGTGTACCACTCAACCAAAGCCCCTAAGGCAAAACAGCATGCCCAACATGCTAGTCATAGGTGACTCGATAGTGAGGCACACTGATGTCTCACTCACTAGGTTTGATAAGGAGAAAGTAACAGTCAGCTGCCTGTCAGGTGCCAGGATCCGCCACATAATGCATGCACTCAGGTCCCTCAACAACAGGTACAAATATGACTCTGTCATTATACATGTGGGTGTAAATGACCGGAGACATACCTCCCTGGACTACATGAAAAGAGATATGGAGGAGCTCTTGAGTTATGTAGCACAGGTGGGTATGACCCTAGCTCGGAGCAGCATCCTACCATCACCCAGAATGATACCACAGTACAAGCAGAAAATTATTGATTTCAACAATTGGTTAAGTTTCTGTTTTCTTTCTAAGGGTATCCATTATCTGTCTGCCTGGGATTACATGATTGATAGACCTCAATGCTTTGTCAGAGATGGCCTGCATCTGTCTGTCATCCCTGGGCTTCCACATACTGGCCTAGGCTCTTGCCACCCCTATAATGCCTTTTTAGCTGGTGTTCAAAAGACCAAATTACCACCATAACAGCTACAAACAAATGCAGTCTGAGGGTCATGCTGCTCAAAGCTAAAAGTCTAAATTTCAAAATGCACTCACTCAAAGCATTCCTTAAAATGAAGAACATCAGCATTTGTGCTGTAACAGAGACCTGGTTCAAGGCAGCAGAAAGCACCCCTGCACTACCAGGCTATAACTCATTCCACACCTTTCGGCCCCAGAACTTGGACAGAAACTCCAAAGGAGGTGGTGTTTCCATATTCATAAAGGATGCACACACCACCAGACTGGTAGCCCAACATAACACATCAGAGAGACTTCAGGTGCAGCTAACATTGGGTAAGACAACAATTCAGGTCATAGCCTGCTATAGGTCCCCAACCATGTCCCAAGACTCACATTTACGTTTCTAAGCACCCTGGAGAATATTGGGGTCCAACGTAACACTCTCATACTGGGCGACTTCAGCTACCCCCCCATTAACTGGAAAAACTACTCATGTACCAATACACTTACCCAATGTTTCCCGGAATTCATTAATTCCAGTGCCCTGGACCAGCTCATTCTTACCCCCACTGGAGGTAGCAACATCCTTGACTTGGTCGTTACTAACATGGGCTACCATTTCTCTACACCAATAGTCAACTCCTTCCTGGTTAGATCCAACCACAAACTAATCACCTTGGAAATCCACATCCCCCCCACCCCCCGCAAAGGCAACCACCATGAAAAACTTCTCCAAAGCTAACTTTGGGCTCCTAAAAACAGAAATGGCTAACTGCACGGCACCCATGCAATTGGAAAATAGTTGCATGACCGCCAAATCATACACCAATTCACTGTACGAATACGTACAGAAATGCATGGATCTTGCCATACCCAATAGAACCAAGATGGTCTCCTCCTAAAAGAGGAAGCCAATCTGGTGGTCCCCTGCCATAAACAAACTCTACAACAGAAGGAGGAAACTGATGCGGAATAAGGTGAAATCCCAAGACTGGAAAAACTCGCTTATCAGCTTCAACAAAAAGTTGAGATCCCGCATCAGATCATCTAATGCTAGCTATGAAAACAGAATTGCGGCAGATAGTAAAGACAACCACAAGGCCTTCTATAATTATGCAATGAATTTCCATGGCAATACCCAGATTTGCTCTGAGCTACTGCACAATGATACCTCCTATACCGAGCCAACAGATATTGTCAATATACTGGCCGAGAGATTCAGTACCAACTTTACCCCCCCCCCAAAGGACCAATCACAATACCAGTAGATTGCTAGGCACCCAGTATTACTGCTGCACAGGTTAAAACAGCACTGTCCAAGGCCAAGAATACAGCTTCTATGGGACCTGAAAATATCCCTGGCTGTGTTCTACATGAACTACAGAGTGAACTGGCACCTCATCTGTGTGCCCTGTTCAGTCACAGCCTCACCTCAGGCTTTGTCCCCTACCAAATGGCGCACTGCTAAAGTCATCCCTCTCCACAAAGGAAGAGCGACTACAGACCCTGGGGACTATAGCCCCATTAGCCTAACGAGTCTGATATGCAAACCTATGGAACGCGTCATCGTGGACCTAATAAACAAGGATATAGGGAATCTCCAAACTCTGGATCCCACACAGTTTGGTTTTGTGAAGGGCAGATCATGCCTGCTCAACCTGGTCAACTTTTTTGAGTCAGTCACTAGAGCTGTGGATGAAGGCTAGGTGGTTCACACAACCTACCTTGATCTGGCCAAGGTCTTTGATACCATTCCCCACTCAGGATTCGTAGAAAAACTCAGTAATCTAGGCATCAACCCCTATATCACTAGGTGGGTTGCAAACTGGCTCACAGAACCCACAGTGTGAAAGTAGCTGACTCCAAGTCAGACTGCCAACCAGTCATGAGTGGAGTCCCACAGGGTTCAGTCCTGGGTCCTCTCCTGTTTGGTATCTACTTCTCTGAAGTCCAGGTCAACACGAAGGGACTCTGGCTGACAAAGTTCACAGATGATTGCAAGTTGGGAGCTATTATTAACTCCCCGAGTGATGTTGGCATCCTACAGAAAGGCCTCCCTGAGACCAAAGACTGGTGTCAGAACCATGGCCTTAAGCTCAATGCCAAAAAATGTGTCGTCATCCCCTTTGGGAAAAACCCGGTTCCCATGAATTACCACATCGATGGTAGTCCACTGAACACAGAAGGCATTATAAGAGATCTGAGAACACAGGTTGACAGCAACCTCTCTTTTGACCACCATATTGCCACTGTGGTCAGAAAGTCCTTCTATGTGGCACATCTCATTACTAAGGGTTTTGCATCCAGGAAGAAAGAGGTCATTGTCTCCCTCTACTCTTCCCTCATTAGGCCAATCATTGAGTACAATGCCCCATTTGGCATGTACCTCACTAGACACATGCAATAACTGGAGAGGCCACAAACGTACCTCACAAAGAGGATTCTTGACCTTAAACACTTGTCCTATATGGACAGACTCAAAAATCTCCAACAATTCTCTTTCTCATATTGCCTACTCAGAGGTGATCTATGCTTGATTTACAAAGCCATGTCTGACCCAGCTTCTGTTAGAAATGTTACATCTAAAGAAATCCCAATCTCTCCACACCACACACTCCAGAGACCGCAACCTCATTACCACAATCAACAGAATGTGCTGGAGGGACAGGTTCATAACCCAGAGACTGCCCATGCTATGGAATAGACTTCCTATACATGTCAAACAGAACACCTCACTGGCCCTCTTCAAGAGAAATCTTGATGACTGGATGGGAAATAGAAAATTCACCCCGGGGATCACTCCAGTGGCTCTACTTGACAGAGGCACTGGGAGCTAAGGTCAGGTGGCATGATGCCAGGGTAATCCTTTGGGCTAGGCTTGTAAAGGCTCCAGGGCCATTAGCCTAGTACCACCTATGAACCTATGAACAAGCGCACAGAGAACCAGGGTTAAATGGATCTGTCCCTTTAAAGCCTGCATCAAGGGCTCATAGTTTAGTTTGTATAGTTTAGTTTTACTGACTTTTTTAATTGATGATTTGCTGTTTTTTTATTTGTTTGTACTTGTTGGCTGTTTTCATGGTCTGATGAAGTGAAGTGTTCTAAGAAAGCGCTAACCATATTAAAGTCTTTTTCTTTTATTTCCTCTGCTGTGATTGGTTTGTACTACATTTTTTGCATTTTCTTCTGAGATTTTTTCGTCAGTACTATCATTTAGCTTAGAGGTTTGGCTTGTTTATTTGTCCAAAAAAGATCACAGAACTAAAGGACATGATCTATCAAGAGGAGTTGGAGGCCTTATATCTGCATTCCATGTTCTACAAATTCCTTAGTGGCAATCTGTGACGTGCTTTCCAGGTCATTAAGAATCTGGCAGTCCAAGACCTATTTCACCAGAAACCAATCAGTCATGCCACTACTAGAACTAGAGATCTGAATCTGCTTCAGCAAGTAATTAAATCATGATAGAGGGATAGATTTATCATGCAATGACTATCCTACTCTGGAATATTTTTTCTACAAATAAACAATGTGTTACACTATCTTCTTTTACAAAGGAATTAGACAATCGGATGCTTATTTAAAAATTTACTCCGGGGAAGACTAGCCTATTACTCCTTGAAAAAGGAAGAGAGGTCTAAGGGTGGGTACTAGCAAGGTGTAAATGACCACTTGGTCCAGTTGCCTTGTACATTGTATGATTCCTTGATGTGAATGTATCATTTCGAGTCAGAGATGACTCAAAGATGTTAAAACAGTATTGTAGAAGAGCTCAATCATATGCAGCAAACAGGTTGTTGTCAGTCTCACCATATATATAATACAAAATCAATTCTTCTTAATACAAATCCAGTAAATCCTCAGCTTGCGCCTGCAATATGGGCATATTTAAAAAAAATATGTTTGGTCCAGAAGATGCCAGTTTGGTACTGTCATATCCTAGCAGTACTCCAAGTAACTCCAAGTAAGTATGGCTGCTATGATTGGGCCATTATACCTTATGATGTTTTAATAGAGATTTGCCAGAGAGACTACAGAAAAGTGTGAGGCATTTTCCTACTAGTCTTGCTCCAGTAGTTACAAGTCTTGTTAGTGAAGCTCACATTTCCTAACATGCATTGTACTTGTGATTACTCTATATGGTGCCACTAATTTCACAAAACTGCACACTCATGTTCCTGTAGTGGTCAGTTGCTGTTGTGGAGTGCTCAGCACAACTTTCAACCCAAACTGGTGAGATTATCCATGTGGTTTAGTGTATCACTCCATTTACTGGCTTAGAAAATCATAAGGTCAGGCTTGATATGAAGACCATAGAAAGATGCCATGTTTTCTTTTGCTTCTCTGCTGACATTGGATTTATGATTGGTTGCTAGCTGATAGGTTAGCTGCGAAAAATAACTGTAGAGCAGTGTGTCTTAAACAGTATAAAAGCAATAGCAAGCATAAACAAACAATAAAAAATGACTGGTACTATGATGTGAAGTAACTTCTAATCATTAAAACTTGTAACAAAATGTCACCAATTTAATATTATGACAGAGAAATGCTTGCTGCAGTGATAGATTGGAGCAAAATAATCCCAAAGTGAAGTGTGTGCGTGTGTGTGTGTGTGTGTGTGTGTGTGTGTGTGTGTGTGTGTGTGTGTGTGTGTGCATGTGTGTGTGTGTGTGCATGTGTGTGTGTGTGTGCATGTGTGTGTGTGTGTGTGTGTGTGTGTGTGTGTGTGTGTGTGTGTGTGTGTGTGTGTGCGCATGCTGCGTGGTAGGAGGCAAAGGTGGATAGAAAAAATGTTTCACTTGGCTGAATGGGGAATTCGGTAACATAAATAGTTTGAATCAAAACTGTATTGATGTGGTATTACAATTTCAGAGTTGTTTACAAAATAGGAGCAAGCAGGAATGTAAAGCTAGGAAATGGATAGACTAAATTCGGGAGGAGTTTTGAGGGAAATGTATTACAGCAAGCTGAATAAACTGTGCTGCTTTTGCATGTCTCCCTACAGCCATGTAACATTTCTTAAGACATTCTTATTCCCTCCCACCTACCAAAATATGATGCTTAGTAACTATTCTAAATTATCCCCACAGGTAATACTTATTGTTGCCCTTTTGATCTGTTACATGGCTGGTAAAGATCTGCATGAATCAGTCCCCTTACTTGATATAGTAAATAATATCATATCAATATTGATTGCCATTAGATCAACAGGTAGCACACTCACCTTTGTTTCTGTCAGGACAAAAAGCTGTGGGTTCTGTTCCCATTCCAGGTAACTGTATTAATTTTTCAAATTGCTGACACTAGTGTAACACTGGAGGGGGCTGCAGCCCTGAGTGTGTTGTCCTTTGGATGAGATGTTAAACTGAGGCCCAGTCTGCTTGTGTTGGTGATACTGTTGCTGGATGTAAACGATCCCAAAGCACTTCTCAAGAAGTGTAGGGGAAGTCCCTCAGTGCCCTGGCCAAGTTTCCCCTAGTAGCATAAATACCACCCCAAGTTTCCCCTGAAAAGAGGCCACTAGACTAGTGGACTAAACTACCTGAAAAAAGGATAAATACGATTCAATAAATAAAACAAACTCAAAAATAATTAAAAGTGTGGTGGTATGTGTGTTATGCCTTTTCTTAGGAGAGACCTAATATTTTGATGTTAATATTGCTGAATATTCTGAGGAAGGTCAACATTTTGCTATGGTTTTGTGGAAACACTTTAACTGTAACAAGGTATGAGAATTAACAGCTGCCTACTGAATTGTTGGCACTAAAAAAAAAGATTGAAAATGCAGGAGAGTGAATATTGAACATCACTCTTTTCATTTAAACTCTTTTTGTAAGGGGGTAATCCTTCCTGCACCCCCACACCCCAGAACTTATATATACCAACTCCAAGACTGCCATACATGGGAGAAAAGGGAATATTTTGATAATTAGCCATCTTAGGCTTGGTATATGCAAGTCTGTTTTTTCAACCATTCAGTCTCTGTATTTCAATGGGTCCCAGCATTTCAAATGTTTACTGAATTAATTGGGTAAGGAACTCCCAACTCTTCAGAACAGATGCAGAAGATATTTGGAGTCCCATGAAGAAAGAAATGGGTTATAGAAGATCACATTGTACACTAAAGTTAAGACAGTTTCATGCTCTTTTTGGCCTCTTCCTAAGTCTTCTCACAAAAGTGCAGTCCCAGTGACTCATTTGTCAAGTTCTTGGAGCTGAGGCCATTGGGCATGGGAGGCAAAAGCTGGGGACTGTGAATTTAAGAAAATTTTAACAGGCGTCGTGTTTCAAAATGAGCCTGCTTCTTAGTATCATGGTTTGTTTGCTGCTTTTTACAGTACCTTGCAAAGATGATGGAGTACAGTACATGCCTTGCTAAGATAGTTTTTAATTTATTTCATTTAAAGTTTGGTAAATAAGTTAGAGAACTGATCAATCCAGACTATTTCCAAGTTCAGCACAATGGAAGTATAACAAAAGAAACCATAAACTTTAATCAGCATCAGGGCAAAATTGGTAAAAGCAAGCTTGCAGGTAGATGTCACAATAACAGCTAGCTTAAATAAACAAAATCGTAAACAGATATGCAGGAATTCAGTCTGTAGAATCAGTAAGAAGAGTGATAGAATTATATAAAGTAAAACTGGTTTCCATCATAGTAATGACATGTATTTGATAGAAAAAATATATATAATTTGGTAGAACTGCTTTTTTTTTTCTTTTTCACAGTAACAGAGGTTTGGTAAAACTGCTTTCTATCATGGTAACAATGTGATCTTTTTAGAAATAGCATGTAACACCGCATCTGCAAGTATAGAAAAGAAATATGCAGTAAACAAGTATGATTAGCTTAACAGAATGTGCTTGTGTGGAACAAAAAGTATACTTCTGAATGTTTTGTAACAAATGGGAAAACTACTCATGCACCAATACAATGGCTCAACGCTTCCTGGAATTCATCAGTTCCAATGCCCAGGATCAGCTCATTCTTACCCCCACTAGAAGAGGCAACATCCTTGACCTGGTTATTACTAACATGGTCAACTGTTGCTCTACACCAATAGTCAATTCCTCCCTGGTTAGATCTGACCAGAAACTAATCACCATGAAAATCCACACACCCCCACTGCAAAGGTAACCACCATGAAAAACTTCTCCAAAGCTGACTTTGGGCTCCTAAAAATAGAGGTGGCTAACTTCATGGCACCCATGTCAATGGAAAATAGATGCATGACTGCCAAATCATACACTGATGCACTATACGAGCACGTACATAAATGCATGGAACTAGCCATACCCAACAGAACCAAGACGCTCTCCTCCAAAAAAGGAAGCCAATCTGGTGGTCTCCTGCCGTTAATAAAGTCTACAGCAGAAGGAAGAAACTGTTGCAGAAAAAGGTGAAGTCCCAAGACTGGAAAAACTCCCTTATTAGCCTCAACAAAAAGTTGAGATCCCTCATCAAAACCTCTAAAGCCAGCTATGAAGGCAGAATTGCAGCAGACACTAAAAGCGACCACAAAGCTTTCTATAGTTATATCAAGAATCTCCACAGCAATACCCAAGTTTTCTCTGAGTTACTGCACAATGGTACCTCCTATATTGAGCCAACAGATATTGCCAACATACTGGCTGTCAGATTCAGTGCCAACTTTACCCCTCTCTCCCTCCCTAAAGGACCAATAACAATACCGAAGGAATGCCAGGCACCCAGCATTACTACAGCACAGGTTAAAGCTGCATTGTCCAAGGCCAAGAATATCACTGGATGTGTTCTAAATGAACTACAAAGTGAACTGGCACCACATCTGTGTGCCCTGTTCAATCACAGCCTCACCTCAGACTTTGTCCCTACTGAATGGCACACTGCCTACAGTCATCCCTCTCCATAAAGGGGGAGTGACTGCATACCCTGGGAATTATCGTCCTATTAGCCTGACAAGTCTGATATGTAAGGCTATGGAGCGCAATCATCATGGACCTAACAACTTAACAAGGATATAGGCAATCTCTAAACTCTAGATCCCACACAGTTTGGTTTTCTGAAAGGTAGATCATGCCCGCTCAACCTGGTTGACTTCTTTGAGTCAGTCACCAGAGCTGTGGATGAGGGCAAGGCCGTTCATACAGCCTACCTCGGTCTGGACAAGGCCTTTGGTACCATTCCCCACTCAGGAATTATTGATAAACTCACCAATCTAGGCATCAACCCCTATATCAATAGGTGAGTTGCAAATTGGCTCACAGATGGAACCCATAGTGTGAAAGTAGCGAACTCCAAGTCAGACTGCTGATCAGTCATGAGTGGAGTCCCACAGGGATTGTCCTGGGTCCTCTCTTGTTTGGCATCTACTTCTCAGAAGTCCAGGCCAACACGGAGGGACTCTGGCTGACCAAGTTCACAGACGACTGCAAGCTGGGAGCCATTATTAACTCCCCAAGTGATGTAGACTTCCTACAGAAAGGCCTCACTGAGACCAATGACTGGTGTCGAAACCATGGCCCTAAGTTTAATGCCAAAAAAATGTGTCGCCATCCCCTTTGGGAAAAACTCAGTTCCCACTAATTACCACATCAATGGTAGCCCAGTGAACACTGAAGGCGTTATAAGTGATCTGGGGACACAGGTTGACAGCTGCCTCTCCTTCAACCACCACATTGCCACTGTGGTCAGAAAGGCCTTCTATGTTGCACATATCATTACCAAGGGTTTTGCATCTAGGAAGACAGAGGTCATCATCTCTCTCAACTCTTCCCTCATTAGACCAATAATCGAGTATAATGCCCCATTTGGCATGTACCTCACTAGACGCATGCAACAGCTGGAAAGGCCTCAAAAGTACCTCATAAAGAGGATCCTAGGCCTTAAAAACATGTCCTACATGGACAGACTCAAAAAACTCCAGCTATTCTCTGTCTCATATCATCTAGTAAGAGGCGGTCTCTGCTTGACCTTACAAAGCCATGTCTGACCCAGCTCTGTTAGAAATGCTGCATCTAAAGAAATCCCAATCCCTCTGCACCACACGCTCCAGAGACCTCAACCTCATTACCACAGTCAATAGAACATGCTAGAGGGACAGTTTCATAACCCAGAGACTGCTCATGCTCTGGAATAGACTTCCCATACATGTCAAGCAGAGCACCTCACTGGCCCTCTTCAAGAGGAATCTTGAGTTGATGGGAAATAGAAAGTTCACCCCGGGAATCACTCCAGTGGCTGTACTTGATAAAGGTACTGGGAACTAATGTCAGGCGGCACAGTGCCAGGGCACTTCTATGGGCTAGGCTTGTAAAGGCTCCAGGGCCATTAGCCTAGTACACACTTATGAACTTATGAACAATAGAGGCTTGTTGAAATATCATAAACAGATATCTAAGTAAATAAACATGCTAAAGAGAAATGGCTAACACAGCAGAAAAGTTACAGACTATTCTATCAACGAAATAATATTTTGGCCTGCTGAGAAACCATTTTTCTCTGGATGAGATAAGGATGCAAACAAAGAATGCTTTACTACAGGAAAATGTTTCATCAAGGATAAAGTTTGAAACTAGATAAAAGTGACTGTAAAGAAACGTCTGGTGGACATTTTGTAATTTGAGTCATCTGAGGAAGTGCACTGTATCTGACAATAATCAGTGTTGTAAATACAATGTAAAAATCTTGATGGTAGTGCCTGATCGGCTTGTTTCAATAAACCTTTCAGAAAATACGAATATACAGTTGTTCAGTATCTTAGTCTGTGTAATCTGTTGCTAATTCAGTTTAACAAAGAGTACCTTTACAGTGTCATATCATTATATAATGTAATGTTTCTGTGGAGGAAATAATATATAAAAAAGAAAAGTATTTGCAATATGTACCATGGCTAAGCATGAGATGATGGGATGTGAAGGAGACTAAGCCATGAATCAAATGAAGGAAAGGAGGGGAAAAAGTATGTGGAAGAGAGACAAGGGGGAAGTGTGCAGCTATCTCGTAGGCACATCAGGCAGATCTGCAGGACTTTGGGAACATGTTTACTGGTAAGCCAGGGTGCACCAACCTGATGAAGCACCATGTAGACACAGGGCCTCAGTACCCCATCTCACACACCCCTTACAGTGTGCCTGAGCAAGTTAAGTAGACCATGAAAGAGGAACTACAGGATATATCTAACCTGAGAGTAGTCCAGGAGGCCAGTAGTTTAAATGTAGACAATAAATAAGCATATTATTTTTATACTAAGTATTAGCATATATTATTGATACCTTATCTGAGAAAGCCTTAAGTTCAGGAAGCCAGTATGGAGGGAAGGTTGAAGTGGGATGTGTGTGTTGGGGGGGTTCATCTGAGGGTCTCCATTTAAATGGTCTAAATTGGGCTTTAGGGTTGCTAAGACCTGCCCTGCAATGGGTTGCATGGTGTTGTCACCCACATAATGAGTGACTGCAGCAGAGTTAAGCAGGGGATTTTAGGGTTAGGGACAGGTTTTATGATTAGTTACAGAGTTTTAAGTTTAGGGTTAGTCTCATAGTTTTTGGGTTAGGGATAAGAACTGAGATGATTCAAATAAGTTAACTGTTAACTACTGATCTGCAGATGACACCCTTGATTGCAACTGCATCAGACTGCCAGTGAAATCACCACAACCTGTTTAAAACCCATACTTGTACAAACCAGGATAGTGTGCTCTGATGTATACAATTGCAAAAATATTCTGCATTCACAATTTCCAGCAGAAATAGAAATTTCTTGGAAGTTTTCACTGCAAATATTCTTAAATGAAAGATAAAACAAGCCATTCACCATTACTTTGTTCACCATTACTTTTGACACCTTGCAACATTGGATCTTCAGCTATATGAACAGCAAGAGACTTGAGTATTCCCATCTTCATAGTGCAGTGGTGTACAGGAAACTAGACTACGTGAGATACATAAGGGACTACAAATGAGGGTAAAGCTGGCAGTAGTTTAAAGACAAAAAACATACATTGCAGTCACTGCATCATACCTGAAATACAAGTAAGACTCAGTAGGTGCCACAAAGAAATTATATAAGGTTGCAAGGCAATGACAGAATGATAAAAAAGATAGTCAGACACTCTTCATAAGGGATGCCAGCAATAACCTGCTCACTAAGTCACATGGCATCAAAGGCAGATGGAAGGAGTATTTCAAGCAGCTTCTGAATGAAGAAAACCCAACACAAGCTGTACTGCCCCAGAAACAGCCTACTATGAGAGAAGAAGAGGAGCCCACCCTAGAAGAAGTAAGGAGAGCACTAAGGAAAATGAAGTCAGGGAAAGCAGCAGGCTCAGATGATGTCACAGCAGATATGATAAAGATGTTGGGTGAGATAGGGGAAAAATGGTTCCTGACAGTGCTCATAGTAGTGTGGAGAGAAAGGTGTATCCCAGATGACTGGAGAATAAGCATACTTGTGTCAGTGTACAAGCACAAGGGGGACATGCACAACTGTGGGCAGTACAAAGGCATCAAACACCTATCACATTGCATGAAAGTTCAGAAGATGTTTGCAGTGAGACAGATAGCTGAGAAGAAGCTAGAGACGAGGAAATAGTCCAAATGGGCATTACTAGACATGGAGAAAGCACATGACAAGGCCCCAAGGAAGCTGATTTAGGCAGTACTGTGGAAGTGGATTCCCAGTCTGAGTGGGTATGCAACAGGGTTCATCTGAGTCCAATGCTGTTCATACTGGTGATGGATTACACTGGCAAGCAGGTTGGAAGGGACAGGTCAACAAAATTGCTGTAAAATTGAAGGCATTAGATAGATGAAATAATTTAAAAAAATATATATGCATTTCAAAAAAGTTTTTTCAAAATCTTCAGAATATGTCAAAAATACACACATAGGTATTTATAGAAAATAGTTAAAGTTAACTTCAAGTTTTGAGAGTGGGATGAATTCATTTAGAATTTTAATGTTTGTATTTAAATTTTTTCTACTATGCATTGAATGGGAGTTGAGTATGTGTCTTTAAATAATGTTCTATTTAAGATTAATTAATTAATTAATTAATTAATTAATTAATTAATTAACTTGATAACCTACTTGTTTAGATTGGCTTAATTATGTAGTCTTTTTAAGGTATGGATAGCTGGGTAATAATGTCTGAAGAAGTACATATGATTCCTTGTACGAAAGCACTTACATTAAATTGTTTGTGCGATTTTACCTTTCCGCTTTTTGTTTTTGTTTTTGCTGTATGGAGATGATGTAGCATTACAGGCAGACTATGAGCAAGAACTTCAGCAAAGGATAGTGGAATGGAATGCAAAACTGAGGGCACATGGGGAGAAACAACACAGATAAGACAGTGGTAATGACAGAAAACTGGGGAAATCAGAAGAAGCTGAGAATTGAGATACGGAAGATAATGGAACAGGTAAATAGCTTCATGTATCTGGGACTGGTGGTTGAGGAGAAGGGAAGTCTGAATGAAGAGATCAAAGCTAGAATCAGAGGGGCTTTAGCCAAATGGCTTAGTGTCTGGTGTAGTCTATGACAGAAGAATGCCAAAGTAGCTGAAAAGGAAGGTGTACAAGACAGTGTTGCAATCAGTACTACTGTATGGTACAGAAACCTGGGCAGTAAAGGCAGAGCAGATGAGAAAGCTAGAGGTGATGGAAATGAACTGCCTGTGAAGGGTGGTAGGGTGCACACTGTGGGACAGATGAAGAAAGGACGACATAAGAGCAGAAGACAAAGTAGCTCCAATTGCAGAAAAGATCAAAGAGAATAGATTACAGTGGTTCGGACACATGTAGAAAAGCAGAAAACAATCTGGTGAAGAAGATTTGGGTCAGACAGGAAAAAGATAAGAGGAAATGAGGATGTCCAGCAAAAAAAATGACTGGATTATGTGAAAAAAGATCTGCGACAATTAGGCATAAGTGTTGAAGAAGGCAGGAGTGTTACATTGAATTGAGGGAGATGGTGACAGTTAACACGACACCCCGACCCCGGGTAGAATGTGTGGGTAAGGTGGGTAAGTGAGGAAGGAATGGCAGGCAGACATGACATACAAGACGAGACACAGGGATGGTGAAGGACAGAACAGGGTGTGAACACCATGGCCGGGTAGGCGGAGACATGAAGTTTGGAGACGGTGAGAATAAAGTCCTTACCCCGTGGACTGTCAGCACTGTACCCTCAATGCACTGATGGCTGCAGTGTCTGATGTCTGCGTCTTCTTGTATTATTCATAATGATGGAGAGCAGTGTCTCCACCCAGTGTAGGCATGCACCAACTGTGTGGTACACAATCCTATGCACCAACCCTGGCAGTTCATCACAGGTGAACCACTGGCCTATCCTGCGGGGCAAAACTACCTGATTGCCTGGGTAGTGCAGCTGTAGCAGAGGTGGTGCTACCAGGGTGTGTACCTGACATGCTGCGACGTGGTGCTACGGTCTGTGGAGTGGGGGCAGGTGGCTCCCATGGGACAGGCATACCCCACTATGCTGTGGAAAATAAGGGAAAAAAAACATAAGGGGTGAGGAGAAAGAAAAAAAGGGAGAATGTTAGCAACATCATAAGTGACATACAAAGCAATGATACAATTATTTGACTGTACTAAGTTACCTTTACTTTAAACAGTCTTCTTCTTCTTCTTTCGGCTGCTCCCGTTAGGGGTCGCCACAGCGGATCATCTGTTTCCATTTCTTCCTGTCCTCTACATCTTGCTGTGTCACACCAACCACCTGCATGTCCTCTCTCACCACATCCATAAACCTTATCTTAGGCCTTCTTTTTTTCCTGTTACCTGGAAGATTCATCCTTAGCATTTTTTCCCAATATACTCTGCATCCCTCCTCAGCACATGTCCAAACCAACGTAATCTTGTCTCTTTGGCTTTGTCTGCAAACCTTCCAACCTGGGATGACCCTCTAATATACTTATTCCTAATCCTGTCCACCCTCGTCACACCCAGTGCAAATCTTAACATCTTTAACTCTGCCACGTCTAGCTCTGACTCCTGCCTTTTTGTCAGTGCTACTGTCTCCAATCCATATAACATAGCTGGTCTCACTACCCTCTTGTAGACCTTCCTTTTCACTCTTACTAGTACTTGTCTGTCACAAATCACTCCTGACACTCTTCTCCACCCACTCCATCCTGCCTGTACTCTCTTCTTCACCTCTCTTCCACACTCACCATTACTCTGAACTGTTGATCCCAAGTATTTAAACTTATCCACCTTCGCCACCTCTACTCCCTACATCCTCACCATTCCTCTAGCCTCCCTCTCATTCACACACATATATTCTGTCTTAGTCCTGCTGACCTTCATTCCTCTTCTCTCTAGAGCATATCACCACCTCTCCAGGGTCTCCTCCACCTGTTCCCTACTCTCACTACAAATCACAATGTCATCTGCAAGCATCATAGTCCACGGGGACTCCTGTCTGATCTTGTCTGTCAACCTGTCCATCACCATTGCAAATAAGAAAGGGCTCAGAGCTTTACTTTAAACAGTACAAACTGTAAAATAACTTTTTTATTACGTTTCTGAATACTCAGTTGATAACAGATGCACACTATAGTACATATTTCAGCCAGCAATTCTTTGTGTGCATATATTGCCCATATGCAGGCTCTAATTTTACTAATTACATTTTCCAGCAGGCCATTTGTGCCACTGCTAGAGAGGTCTGCAGTTACAGTGCAATAATAATGAAAACATAACAGTGCTTGGTTCATTTGGTAATTGTGGTGTTTGAACCCACAGCTGCTAACTACTCTCTACCACCATAGTGTTCTGTGTTCCCAGAGTACTACATGTATACTGTTTTTCAGTTGAGAGATGTATGCTCTGTTTCATAGTACTGTATTCATAGGCCTCAAACTCCTAAGCAATAAATGTGGACAAAGTTATATGTAATAGGTGGCCAAATTCCGAAAAATAGGGATGACTCTTACATACTTGCTCTTACACACTTATTAAGGTGATACAGTAACAGGTTTTGCACTTGCATGACTTTTCTATAGGGTCTGAGGTCTGAATCTCACATCTGACATTATTTAATGACGTCAGTCCTCAACCCTGATGCAGTTATTTGATTGAAAACCACAATTATATCTGTAACTATACAAAGACTGGACATTCAGTGGAAATCTACAGTTGACAGGTATTACTGCATTATATACCAAGTAAGCCCATACCTCACAACCAACTAAAGTCCGTACGTCACAACCTCTTCCAGCCAAAAATGTTGACCAAGCAATAAATACTGGGAGTACAAAGGTGCACAAATAGCAAGACATTTTACATATTCTTCTATAAACCTAGAAAAGTGATACAGTAACCAGCTTTGCATTCGTACAGATGTTCTGAAAGGTATGAAGTATGAGACACAAATGTCATTTTCTAACTGCAGTCCTCCATGCTTTGGTTAAGATTTTCCAGACAAACACAATTTATGAGAAGCAAACCAAAATTCTGAAGCAACAATCTGAACATTCTGCAAACCCTGTACAGTTAAGAGGTATTACGAAGCAGTCTTTAACTTTTAATGCTACAATAACAGTACTGTTGTGATGCATACATACCACATGCTGCTCACATCTGTGCCAAGCTACTTTGATGGGCTCTAATGTTCAGATAATGATCTGCCTCAACTGTGGAAAAAACAGAACAGAATACCATTATGAATACCAAGCCTGACTATATGCAGCTTTAAACTATTACAAGTAATGTCTGAAACTTATACTTGCACATCTGTGGGGTGCCACCGGTCTGACGTTCCTCATACAACAGTTGAGGGTATCCCTCCTCCGTATCCTGAAGTCTAGGTAGTGGTTTCTACACCATTCACCAGTGCGTCAGGTACTCCATATATCTTTCAGATGAAGAAGTGATCGATCTCCTTATCAGAACTCAAGATATGCTGGCTGTATCTAATCTCAGACTTCACAAGATCGTCTCCAACAGCATCAAGGTAAATGGAGCCTTTCATTCCGAGGACTGTGCTGACAGTCTAAAGAACTTTGAACTAAGGTCTAATATTACCCTCATGCAATGTAGCCTCGGGCTGCTTTGGAATTTGAAGCAAAACTCATTCATATTTTGAATGTCAGCTTGTGACAAGCCTTTCACCAGACATGGAGTTTTGTCTGTAGTAAACAGCATTTATGATCCACTGGGCTTCATAGCCCCTTTTGCCATTCAGGGCAAATACTATTAAGACTGCTCTCTTCTGAAAATGTGGATTGGGATACTCCTCTCCTGAGAGAAAAACAATGAAGATGGGAAATATGAAAAGAATCCCTGAATGCCTTAGAGAAACTTCAAATACCATGCTGCTACACCCTACAGGGTGTATGAATGCTTTCAGAAGGGAGATTCACATCTTCTCTGATGCTTCCCTTGAAGCTATTGCTGCTGCGGCCTACCTCAGAGTTATAGGGTTAGATGGAAAAGCAACCATTGTATTTATCCTTGGTAAGGCAAAACTCACTCCAAACGTTAGGCTGTGCTGTTTACTTGTCTCAGTATTTTTGCTGCACACATTAAAGTTATAGTCTATGGAGACTTCATGTTTTATTAATGCCTTCCGAAGATTTATCCATATAAGAGGACCAGTAAAGATCCTAAGATCAGACTGTGGAACCAACTTCACAGGGGCAAATAATGATTTGGAAGTAAGGAATTTCTTAATTAGCAAAGGATGTGACTGGAAGTTCAACCCTCCTCATTCATCTCACATGGGAGGTTCTTGGGAATGCTTGACTGGGATCACTCAAAGGATCGTGGATTCTATGCTGCTTAGTCTCAAATAGTCCCAACTCACACACAAGATCTTAATCACCCTTCTCATGGAAGTGTCTGTCATAATCAATGCCAGATCGCTAGTTCCAGTGTCTGCAGATCCAGATTCTCCAGTGTTGCTCACTTTGGCTACTCTGCTCGCTCAGAAATTAAGGGGTAGCTTCTGCACCTCCTGGGGACATCAGCTGCTCTAATATTCATAGACGATAATGGAAACAAGTTCAACACCTTGCTAATGTGTACTGAAGTTGTTGGAAGAAGGAATACCTTTCCACTCTTCAAGTTCGCAGTAAATGGCAAGTCGATAAGCTGAATTTAAGAGTGAGCAGAGTAGTACATTCGGATGTTTGAGTTTAGCAGAGCAAGGTTGTGAGCACCAACTGGCACTGTACATGAGGAAGCACACAACATTATAAATTACATTTTGTCATGCGGTTGATATACGTGTGGAAAAAAAATAAACTGAGACCACAGAGTTGTAATGCTTGTGGGTGTGTGGCCAACAAATGGACTGAAATCACGCAGCGTCATATATACATTTCCATACCACATTGGGCCATACCTGTCCACCTTTTATAGCAAGGAATCTGGACAAACCCATACATATTGTAGTGAAATAGGCCAAACATAGGGGCATGTTTTACATACTGGTCTTAGAGAAACTTGTACAGTTGATAGAATAACATGTTTTGCATTAATGTGAATTGTCTGAAAGATAGGAATTTTGAAATTCAAATGTCTGCCATTGTTTTCTGACTTCGTATTTTCAAATTATTTACCAGAAAAACAACTTTTTATGAGGAGCAGAGCAAAAATGTGATGCAAAAGTCAGGACATTCTGCAAATATCTAAACAGTTGAAAGGTGTACATTGGCAGCAGATTTGCGCTATGGTTACCTAAGTGTACGCACATGTGAGATACAGCTGTTTGCATGTAGGTAAGCAGTGTGTAAACGCGAGCCGCATTGCTAATGTATGCTGGGTTTTTGTGATGGCCAAAAGCATTTATTGAATGTATCCGGTTTCATGTCTGCCTGACTACTTCCTGGGTGGTCAGGTTTCAGCAGTGCTGTGCTTCATGCAAGCCACATAAGCACAGCCAGACCTGCAGTTATTTGTGTGCACTATGAGTCGCATCATGAAAACAGTGGAATAAAAAAAAAGATAAGTAGGAAGACAGATGGAAAGGGAGACATACATGAATTGAGCAAAAGCAAGGTATGACAGACACACTACAAAATGATACTTTGCATCAGATTTTTCTACATAGTTCAGGATTTGAAGTCACATCACTGCAGATTCATAAAACAGGATGGATGCCTTAGCCCTCTTTGCCACACAAAAACAGCTTTGCAGCAAAGAACCAAAGTCTTTGTTCACACAAACAAATGCATTAGTATCTACACTGCTATGAGATCTTCAGCTGTATCTTGTACTTTTGACCCTCTTTATTATATTTGGATGTAATAAACTTACTGATCACACAATTTGTTAGGATTCTGCTTGCAAATAGACAGCTTTGTCTTACTTGTCTGTATTTATTGGTACTTCATCAGTTATCTGAGCAGTACTGTGAGACATTCAAGTGTGTAAGGCATTCATTATCCTTGGCCTTCAAATGTTCTCAGATATTAACTGGGAGTTATATGATATGCATTTGCCAGCAAGTGAAAGCCAGGTTGGATGGCACAAACATCCTTATACTGTTCTTTTGGGGGGACCATTGCTGAGTTACTGCTATGGCATAAACAAAGCTACACTGCTCTTGGGGGAGAGCTCATGTACTATTATGTCACAAACAAGCAAAGTTGTTACTGCTGTGGCACGATATGATGTTCTTGTTACTCTCCTTGTTCTGCTTTCTGTCTGTTGTTTGATCTTGGGAAGGGTTGTAAAGTCAGAAACTAAAATAAGGCCATGTAGTGAGCATCAGTATACTTCAGAGGTAAGACTGTGTGGATCTTTGAAACTTGAGGCCTAGTAATGGAAACATATGAGTAAACTAAAGGTCTCTCTGCTGTCACATGTCAAAGTACATTTTGCACAAATCCACAGCACTTTTTACTTAATTACTGTTCCAACCTACTAAATTCAAGGACATGCCATAATATCATTTAAAAACTACACCCTAGGTTCAGGACATGCCTTGCAAATGCAACAGTGGACACATTTTGAGTTCAGGGCTGACACTGTCTGATGCAAGCAGTACACAGCCAGTACATGGGGGTTACAGGTTGTATGAGTTGCCCGGCATCAATTTTGCTATGTAGTAGTAAGGTATTAGGCACCTAGTTGGTCAGTGAATGTGCTATGCATTGTCTTTTAGCCAAAGCAAGTGCATACTAAGCACACCTACATCTGCCTTCAGGCATAGCAGCTGATAGCAGATGTAGGTATGCATACTAAGCATACCTACATCTGCCTCCAGGCACAGCAGCTGATGGTTCCCCCTCTAAGCCCTCCTCTGACTGTGGCTGTGGTGACCTAGGTGTTGGTGGGGGGATGTGTGTCCCTTCCCCTAGCTGATCCTGATACAGCTGTCTCCGCAAGATCAGATTGTGTAGCATAGCACATAATGTGAAAAGTTGTGCACATGTCTATGGATTATACTTCAGGGCTCGACCAGATGTATCTAAGCACTGGAACTTTGACTTCAGCAGCCCAACACATGCTCCATGATGTTTCTGGTTTGAACTTGTGCCTCATTATGGCATTCTTTCATGGGTGTGTGTGCACTTCTGATGGGTGTCATCATCCACTTTTGCAGTGCATAGATAGCATCCCCCAGGAAATGGCCATGTGGGATGTCCCCCCCTGGCAAACATCTGATATGGCTGTGATGTGTGCCAGATATGGGAGTCATGATAACTCCATGGTTGCCGGCACACACATTCAAGATTATTCTCTGGGCATTGCACACTACTTCACATCTCTGGCCAATGCACACGACTTTGCAGTTGGAGTGGTATCCCTTGTGGTTCATGTAGATTCTACCCTGCTCACTAGGTAGTACCTTGATGTGTAGATGAGTGCAGTCTATGGCACCCAGTACTTCAGGGTAGTGTTCCACAGAGTCGAACTGTTGCATATTGCTAGCCCTCTCCTCAGAACTACAGGGAAATTATATGTGCTCACTGGCATGTATGAGCATAGCATCCAAGAATTGGTGGAGGATCCTGGATGCTGATGCCTGTGACATATCCATCATGTCCTCAGTTGGTCTTTGAAAAGTACCTGTAGCTAATAGTCTAAGGGCTACACATACCTTAGTTTCCACTGGGATGGGATCCCCTCAATTAGTTCTGGCTCTGAGTTGAGGGTGGCAGAGCTCACAGAGTTATTGTAAACTGTCCCTGTCCAGCCTGTAGCACTCTACAATCTCCAAGTCATGTAGCATCTGATAAGTTACCCTGGATCTAAGCACTTCTCCTTCTCTGCCTAGGCCTGTTGTCATCAGCACCAGCAGCATTGACTTCACCCTCTAGCACATGCAGAAGTACAATAGCTGAAGCAGCCTCTAGCATTATGTCAGCTAAGATTTCCTTATTTCTACTCCAATGGTATTGAAGTATTTAGGAAAAACAAGAATGGAGGTTACATGGTTGCTTTATAGCATGTTGAAACATTACACTGTGTTAGATTAGTTCATGAAAATGGAATTCACCTGCTTGTACTGTAATTAGCACCTGCTACACATACCTGCTGCTTGCTCATCAGTGTGCGAGATGTACCTCCACACACCCCCACGCAACTATGCATTAATAAGGTAAGCATGGCAAAGCTGTAATTACTTTCCTCCATTCCTATGATATTGTGTAAACATTGAGTATAAAAAGGAAAGCTTGCCGATTCTGTACTCGAATCCAGGACCATCTGCAGTCTAGCCCTACACATACACATGGTTTCTCAGGACTAGTCACCTGACAAGCACAGCAAAAGCTCCCATTCATTTCTCCATTTCCCGTGGGTGTGCTACTCTCACCATCGCGCAAATGAAGACATAACAAATGTACAAAAATGATTTGAAATGGACAAAGAAGACACATTTTACAACAACATTCTGAGGATGACACATAACTGTGATTTGTGCATAGCTTTCATGCACTTTCACTCTCCATAGACTCACCAGTACAACTTTGAAAGTGTAACCTGACTCATCCCCCAATGTCATCACTCACTGTTGACATCCATTGAAAATAAAAACACCATGGAAGTGCTTACATGGAGTGAATGCTATGACTGTATTAAATTATTGTGTTATTTCATCAAAATAAAAATCATTTGAGTACAATTTATACCTACCACATACGGAGAGCTAAAGAGCTTAAGTGGGAATGACTGTGATACCGGCATGCAAATGCTATTATTGAATCACATCCTCTATCACTCTGCAGCCAGGGCAGCTACCCCCTTCACCCCACCCTAGGAACACTACTGGTTACAGGTACTGAATGCAACGGTTTTCTATTTCTACATGTGTGTGAGAGGGATTTACTTTCTTTCACTGTGAATCCATATCAGTTCCACCCTTTGTTTGTTACTTAATTGCATGCTTACATACCAGGGGACATTTGATTAGGATAATCTTGCTTCCAGAATATAGCAGAGATTTTACTTCTCTGCTGTTCAGAAATATAGTCCACTTCAGTATCTTGGTTACAACACAATGGCCTAATGTTGATTCAATTGCCTTATCACATTCCATAGACTCAGTTTCATTTCTAATATGCATATAGGTTTTCATATGTTTAGTACTGTGTTTCTTATCAATATTAGTGAAACACATTTTGGCTATGTTACTCTTCCCAACAAATCTGAAGTAGCTAACTCAATACTACCAACATTTTTCCCCCAGAAAAATGTATGTTTCTTACAGTAAATTTGGGTTTAGACGCAGACAAATGAGATATTCTTCATTTCCACTGCTGCAGTAGCTTTTAAACTGTATGGGTTGTTTCCCTGCCCAGAAGCAACTGGATGGTTTCACAAAGCTCAGACTCCTCCCCACACCTTCATTCTGACTGCTGATTGGCTAGCCTCAAAGAGGAAAATCAGAAGTCAGAGTGAGGCTTTCCTCCATACTTTCTTTCTACCTCAAGGAGAAGCATCTCTGGGGTTTCACAGGAGCAGCAGTCAACTAAGAGCTTTGTTTCTGGCAGCTACAGTGGATATAAAAACTGTACATACCTCTGTTAAAATGCCTGGTTTTTGTGATATAAAAAATTGACACCACAATAAAATAATTTCAAAACTTTTCCCACCTTTAATGTGACCTATATCCTGTACAATTCAATTGAAAAACAAACAGATCTGTTAGAGGAAAAAATATAAAAAATAAAAAAAGTACAGTAAGCTGGTTGCATAAGTGTGCAGACCCTTAAATTAATACTTTGTTGAAACACCTTTTGATTTAATTACAGCATTCATTCTTCTTGGGTACACACCTGCCATCAATTAAAGAGATTAACCCCAAATAAAGTTCAGCTGTCCTAGTAGGATTTTCCTGACATTTACTCAGTTGCCTGCTACAGCAAAAGCCATGGTTTGCAGAGGGCTTACAAAGCATCAAAGGGATCTCATTGTTGAAAGGTATCAGTTAGGAGAAGGGTACAAAAAAATTTCCACAGCATTGAATATACCATGGAACACAGTGAAGATAGTCATCAAAAAGTGGAGAAAATATGGGACAACAGTGATGTTGCAAACAACTGGATGTTCCTCCAGAATTGATGAAAAGACAAGGCAAAAACTGATCAGGAAGGCTGCCAAGAGATCTATAGCAGCACTGAAGGAGCTGCAGGAATTTCTGGCAAGTACTGATTGTGTACTACATGTGACAACAATCTCCCATATTCTCCATATGTCTGGACTATGGGGTAGGGTTGCAAGACAGATGCCTTTTCTTATACAGAAGAACATCCAGACCCAGCTAAAATTTGCAAAACAATACATCAGGTCTCCCAAAAGCATGTGGGAAAATGTGTTATGGTATGATGAGACCAAGGCTGAACTTTTTGGCCACAATTCCAAAAGGTATTTTTGGCGCAAAAACAACACTTCGCATCATCAAAAGAACACCATCCCCATGGTGAAGCATGGTGGTGGAAGTATCCTGTTTTGCGGTTTCTTTTCTTTAGCTGGAACTGGAGCTTTAGTCAAGGTGGAGGGAATTATGAACAGTTCCAAATAACAATTACTTTTGGCCCAAACCCTTCAGGCGTCTGCTGGAAAACTGATGAGAGAGGAATTTCACCTTTCAACATGACATACATCCAAATCCACAAAATAATAGCTTCACCAGAAGAAAAATAAAGTTTTGTAATGACCCAGCCAGAGCCCAGACCTAAATCCAATAGAAAATCTGTGGGGTGACCTGAAGAGGGCTGTGCACAAGAGATGCCCTTGCAGTCTTACAGATTTGGAGCACTTTTGCAAGGAAAGGTAGGCAAATATTGCCAAGTCAAGATGTGCCATGCTGATAGACTCCTACCCAAGAAGATTGAATGCTGTAATTAGATTAAAAGTTGCTTCAACAAAGTATTAGTTTAAGGGTGTGCACACTTATGCAACCAGTTTATTGTGCATTTTTATATATTTCCCGTAACAGATTTGTTTGTTTTTCAATTGAATTGTACAAGTTATAGGTTACATTAAAGGTGGGAAAAGTTTTGAAATGATTTATTGTGGTCTCATTATTTTATATCACAAAAACATGGCATTGTAACAGGGGTGTGTACACTTTTTATATCCACTGTATGTCCCCATTGGGAACCCCTCCACACAAAATGTATTGCCCTTTTATGGAAGTATTATTATATATTTATATTTTCTGACTATCCATTTTAAGAAACATGGTATTTTTATCTATATCTTAAGTTTCCTGTCAGGGATAACTATTTTCAGTTATCTGTGCTATTAGCTAATTAGGGACGTAATTTTGTCATAATATGTATATTGCTTGTGTAAACTTTTATGTTTGTGATTAAAATATTTATTTTAAGATGGGCAGGGATGTGTTTTTACAGTCTAGTGCTTTTCGGCCACCATGATTTTGGGTTCAGCCAAATCCACTTCAGCCTTTCCATTGCATGATATGGGTATGTGTGAACCATCTTCTGTAGGGCTGGGAGACACCCTAGGAGAACCTTCATGGGATGAAGACATCATTAGACTAAATAGATGTCCCTAATTTGAGTCTGTCTTCACAAAAAAGGATTCCTTATGAAGAAAAAAAAAAGATTCAATTTTCTTTATTTTATGAATTAAAGATGATTTTCTTACCTTAGCAAGGCATGCTTTACAGGCTATGAATCCCGTGTCCAGAAACCATTACAAGTGAACATTCCCTTTATAGAAATTCCTGAGGAAACTGGTCTGATTATTCTGATTATGTCAGAGATAAGAGATGGGGCTTCTCCTTCAGATTCACAAGCCTGAATTTCTGACTGTGAAAAAAATAAAATTTTGTTATTAAATGTGGAGGAATTCTCTTTTAATCAGACCATAAATAGGATGAAAGAAATATTTTTTTATGGGAAAACATATAGGTTCCCCTCCAAAATGAGGAGATATTATGATATATTTCAAATCAATATTCCTCATTCCTCACCCATTTCCCCTATAATTGAATGCTGCCTGTAATTATCTTGATACCTAACCACTGGTCCTCGAAAAGCAAATAAGATGTATACAGTGCTTCAGTCTAATACATTCCTTTTCTCACACCTTAGATCAGATCCAGATGCAATATCCACTACATCTGCTGCTGGGAATAGATTGGTATTGAACAACAACACTTCATCTAGTGACAAAGCAGGCAAAGTGTTGGACAGTTGAGGTAACAGAATGTTTTCTTTTTCTGTGTTAGCTTTCAGAATTCTCAGTTATCAGGCATACATGTGGAAGTTTATTCTTTGTTAAATTCAAAGTCTGAGGGAACTTGCTACTTCACGTCCTACAGAAGGAAGTTCTATTTTAAATTGGACTATTTTTTTTACCTTGCCTCAAGTGTAAAAACATGCTTTGAAGAGAGTGTATGATTATGCAGATACTGTGTCTAAGTCCACTACTACTGGTACTGTGTTGAGAAGATATGCTTGGGTACATAACCAAAAGTTTGCTTATGAATTAAAGTATGAAATCTTAAGATTCTGCTTTAGATAAGGAGGTATTGTTTGGCTCACCTACTGCCCAGTTTCTCACTGTGATGTAAAAGGAAATTGATTCAGGGACTTTCTAAGATTTTTCCTATCCCCCAGTACATATGATATAGGCCTTCCTCTTTCATAAAAAGCCAAACCACGTAGCATGGAAAACAAAGTACTAAAATGAGATAACTGGAGGAAAGTAGCAACAAGAAACAAGGATCCTTTCACACAGGAGAAGGTGGATTTTTATTTGGAATATTTAATGAGTTGAATTTCTCAGGTCAGTGTCAGATATCAGCTAGAGAATGTCTCAGGATCCTAATGTTCATGGCTTCTGTGAGTCTTATAGGTTTATAGGTGTGTACTAAGATAATGGCTCTGGAGCCGTTACAAGCCTAGGCCATAGAAGTGCCCTGGCATTGTGCCACCCAGCGTTAGTTCCCAGTGCCTCTATCAAGTAGAGCCACTTGGAGTGATCCCAGGGGTGAACTTTCTTTTTCCCATCCATTCATCAAGATCTCTCTTGAAGAGGGCCAGTGAGGTGTTCTGCTTAACATGTATGGGAAGTCTATTCCAGAGCATGGGCAGTCTCTGAGTTATGAACCTCTCCCTCCAGCATGTTCTGTTTATTGTGGTAATGAGGTTGAGGTCTCTGGAGCATGTGGTGTGGAGGGACTGGGATTTCTTTAGATGTAGAATTTCTAACAGAGTTGGGTCAGACATGGCTTTGTAAGTCAAGCAGAGATCGTCGTTTAGTAGACAGTATGAGACAGAGAATAGCTGGAGTTTTTTTGAGTCTGTCCATGTAGGACATGTGTTTAATGCCTAGGATCCTCTTCGTGAGGTACATTTGTGGCCTTTCCAGCTGTTGCATGTGTCTAGTGAGGTACATGCCATGGGGCATTATACTCGATGATTGGCCTAATGAGGATTCCCACAACCAGATTGCACAAGAGAAAGATGGAGTGGTTTATAAGAAAAATGCATGAACACAGCACTTACATTCTCCATTGCATCGAATTACACTTTTTAGCTTTCTAAAAATGGATTTGCATTGATCTCCCTTTCTCAGTTTGTTTTAGACTGGTGGGTGCTAAAAGTGGTTCAACAAGGATTTAGCTGGCACTAGATGTAAACACCTCCTTTCAGGAAAGTTCCTCCCCATACTCCAAACCAGACCAATTTTTTCCTCAGGTTTTTCAACACTTACTCAGAGAGTCATGGACCCAGTGCCATTAAATCAAAGTGGCAAATGCTTTTATTCCAGCGTGTTTCTGGTAATGATGAGTCTTCTTGGAGACCACTTCTAGTTCTTTCCTTTCTAAATCTATAGGAAAAAGTAACAAAATTCAAGATGTTGATCTCTCATTCCACAATGAAGTTTTTTTTTGGTAACATCAAATCTAAAAGATGCATATCATCATATTTCCATAACCAAAGGCTTCAGGAACTTTCTCATATTGTCTGGGTCACATTATCAGTTCTCTGCATTACCCTTTAGGTTATCTACAGCACCAAGGGTGCTTTCAGAGTATCTAACCCCAGCCAAAAACTCATTGCAGACTGAATTACATTCACATATTTCCCTGTTTAGATGACTTACTCATCTTTGCAGAGTCTTTTCCCAGATATCAAATAGTACCTAATGTCAAATAGTCATTAGAATTGGTTGCTTCCCTGTTCAGACCAATCAGGGATTCCAGATAAATGTTCAGAAATCTTCTTTGACTTCATCACACAAGATTGTTTTTCTGGGCAGTCTTATAGACAGTTCAGCAAATGACTTTTTTAACACAAGAGGTTTTTTTGTTTAATCTATAGCCTTTCCTGAGCTTTTCCAGTCAGTTTATACTTCAACCAGACAGTATCTGAGGATCTTGGGGCCCATGGCTTCTGTGATTCCTATGATTTCTCTCACCAGGTTGCACATGATAAAGTTATAAGGACCCAACATTTGCAGTCTTTGGAATTTCAGATTCCAGTTTGGGATTTGTCAAATGGAACTGCAATGATGAAGACTATGGATAGAAGCAAATCCAGGTCTTCCCTTTTCTCCTGTATTTCCAAGCCAATCTGTAACAACACATGCTTAATTTTTCATTTGGGGCAGTTTCATGGCGGTAAAGGTCCTCAGACAGACCAAACCACATGCATATGAAAGAAATGTTGGGTGTGAGCCATGCCTTAAATCTGTTTACCCCCTATGGTCCCCAGGACCCCTCAAGATGATTACAGACAGCACTACAGAATGTTACATGTGAATAAGCAGGAGCGTACCAAGTTGTATGCTGGCTATGATGACTTGGGGTGTAACTCTTTGGCACTCCTTAACCCTCCACACATCTTACATTCCATCAGGGCAAATCATAGTGAGGAGGACCAGGACAGACCCTCATGGATGGAAACTAAATGAGGGATCTTCCAGAAATTGATCTATTTGTGAGAAACAGATCAAATAAATCTGTTTGTCTTCTTTTAAAACAGACAACTGAATAAGTTGTGCTCCAGGACTCCTTACAAATAAGCCTGGAAAACAGATGCATTTTCTTTCTCGTGGTTGATAATGTTCCTTTAAACCTTTACACTAATATCCAGGGTAATTCTGAAGGTTTAGAAGGACTCCTCACAGATAATTGTGTTGACTCCCTTTTGGACCAGGCAACACTGGTTCTCTCTATTTATGGAACTGACCAAGGATAGTTACCACAAACTTCTTCACAAACAGGATCTGCTCACACAAGACAAGGAGAGTTTTATCCACCCTAATCTCAAACATCTTCCACTAATTGCCTGGACAATTTAGTTCTGATTCCTTTTAGGTACCTCATTCATGATGCAATGCAGCAGGGATTAAGGGAGACAAGAAAATCTTCTACTAGGATATCTTATATTGGCAAGTGGAAAAAAATTATAGTTGGTGCCTAATCAATAAACCGGGCCCCACCAGGGATTAAGCACCACTGGTATTTAATATTTGTGTGAGTTACTTTCCTTTGGCCTGTCTTATTCCTGTGTAAAGGTACATCCGAGGCCATTTCAGCATGTCTGCCCATGGATCCTCCACTTTCCTCTCTGTTTTCAAACAGTTTCTGAATGGAGTTTTACACTTGAGACCTTCTCATAAACAGGTTGTTCCTTCCTGGCATCTTAACTATGTGCTGTAAAAGTTAACTTATGTCTCCATTTGAACCTGTTCATCAAGCAGAGTTAAGGACCATTACAAAAAAGACTGTTCCTCTCTTTGCCCTGGTCCCTGCAAGAAAAATATCTGAGTTGCAAGCTCTCATGGTGGGTAAACCATATCTCTTTTTCATAAAAATATGGTCACATTAAGAACAAATCCCTCATTCGTGCCCAAAGTTGTTTCAGAGTTTATTTTGAGTCAATCCGTCAGTCTGCAAGTGTTCTATCCAGATCCTCAGAACCAATGAGAAAGCATTCTACATACTCTGGAAATGCATAAGCAGCTCAGGTACTATCTTGACAGAACTCAGAAAAGCAGATCAGCTATTTGTTTCTTAGTTGGAAGAAATGATGAACAACCTGTGTCAAAGCAAACTATTTTCAAATGGTTGTTCTTAGCTATTGTGTTTTGTTATTCCCACCATGGTAATCCAGTTCCAGACATTATAAAGGCTCACTCTACTAAAGCCTTGGCCTCTTCAATGGCATATTGGAAAGGTGTGGACTCTAGAAGTATTCTAGAGGTAGTTACATGGTTCTCTGTACATACATCTACAAGTCATTACATACTGGATTCCCTTTCTAGATCCAGGACAGCTTTTACTAGGATCATTCCCCAGGAACTCTTGGATTCATGTCCTTCCTCCTGCCAGGTCAGACAGGCTTTGGGAATCAACTCATATAGTCTAAAGGCTACTGCAGCAGTGTGGAATTTAAACATCTACTGTTATGGGTAAGTGCAACATACACAACTGCACTCTTCATTTATAACCCTATTGTGAAAACTGCATCCACATCAGACACTGACAAATAATCCTTTACATTTACCAACAGACCTATTACAGAAAGCCATCCAGCATTCAGCCTCACTCTGGGGCCAACAATCTGACATAACCGATGAAACACAATGAGCCTTTCAGACAGAGTAGGGTCAGTCTAATCAATACAGTTATTTGAAACATCATCTTATTTAATACTGAATGAGCCCAAGGTAGCAATACTTCTTTATTAGACAGTGCATAACCCTGAACTGCCATGCATAGATGAGCAACTCTCCAAAACTTAGTAAAACAGTAGAATTATTTTGCCGTTATTAAGTTTTTATTTCTCAGCCATTATGACAACTTTTATAAAAGAAAACGACATTTAATCTAGCCTCAGTGAAATAGTGCCTACTAAATCCAAAGTATTTGTATATCTGAACAACAGCAGAATATCAAGTTTTTCGCATTTAAACAATGAGAAGCTTCTTTATAAGGTTGAGCGGATTCACCAGTCTTATGTTTTCTGAGAATATTTCTGCGGTAGTCAGATAAGCACTTTTTCATCTTCATAAACACGGAAGGACTATACAAAGGCTCCCAAGTGAGGAGTTTTTCTACACCCATGAATACTCTAATAACAGCAAGCCTGGATTGCACCACACTTCCAGGAGGAAATTAGCATAACATTTACATCCTAAGTGACTATATTCTTGATAAGACTATATAAGTTTGTATATAACCTTGGTGCCTTTATATTATTAGTCATAAACTGTAAACTCTGTACTTTTTTAATACTGTACTGTGCTTTTCATACATGTTAACTGTGGAGTTTTTCTCCCTGGGCCTCTGCTGAAAAAAAGGCGACAGCTCAGCTGGGCTACCCGGTCAACAAATGTCATATTAAATAAATAAATAAATAAACTAGTGCAGAACATGATAGCACATTTCTTATGTGGAAGATCGGGGAAAGTACAAATTACTTTAATTCTGTGTGAGTGGTACTGGTTGGCTGCTGAGCAGTATGTTTCCTTCAGGAAAGGTCTACTAACCTATGAAGCCCTGCACTGTTCCTTGAATGAGATACTGCATCTAATTGCTACCAGACATTCACTTCACTTTACTGGAATGATCTGTTAGAAATTATTAATGTTCACTTGGAAACAAGCTTCACTCATTTTGAATTTCCAATGTAATGCAGTGGAATTCTCTTTTGGAATGTTTTGAGGGCTTTCAGAGTAGCAATTTCTTAGAATACTAAAGAATTATCTATTTGGAATGCCCGGGATCTTGTATGCTTTAGAATTTAGATGGTCTACATGTATGTTGGAGCACTCATATACTTTGTTTTATGAAGTATTTTAGTAATACGTTTGGTCTCTAAACCGATATGAGGTATCTTGTGAACAGCAGCTGTTTAGTAAAATTTGACTTGACCAGCAAACTGGTACCTGTACATAACTACACAATTAAGTAAGAATAGTCTTCCTTTGTTGAAGAAGTTGTAGTGCTTTTGCTACATTACCACTGTTAACTCTCAGCTCTTGGCTCTTCAGTTTAGTTCCCAGTGTAGAGTGTGTGTATGTGTATTCCATGTGCCTGTATAGATTTTTTGCTGAGTGCTCTAGTTTTCTTCAACATCTAAAAATATGTTTGTAGATGAATGAGTGGCTCTCTAAATTTCCTATCAATGTGTTTACAGTGTCTGTGTGTCATGTAATGGACTGTCTGTTCAAGATAGTTCTCTGCCTTATGGCCACCGAGCATCTGAATAGGCTGTAGTCCCCCCTGTGGGCCTGAACATGATAAAGTAGGTACTAGGGAATGAATGGACAAGTGAAGAATTTGCTGAAAATACTATAGATTTTGAAGAAAATAAGAACATTAATTGTAGTTGTACTAAGGTCTTTGAGTCAACAGTTGAATAATATTGTTTAAATATCACCCAATGCCTGACAGTCAAAAAGTACCAACCAAACACAAATTTATGCAGAAGGAGTAAGTATTCCATTTCATTGGACATTAATTTATTCAACCTTATCTTGCCAATAAAATATATCACAAAACCAAATTCCTGAAGAAATGGGAAGGTGTAGTTGTTAAAAATCAACCAAAGAAACAAAAACGTGGATACATTGCTATTGTCACGCCCTACCACCTGATTCTTTTCTGGCAAATTATAATACATTATAGTATTCATACTACTGAGTGATAGCCTACTGTGATTGTGCAAGTCATATATACCTGATTAACATTGTTTGTTAATTAAGCAATGATTAATACTGTCAGCATAAGCTGTGTAGTATACTCCCAAAAATGCTGGAATTGAATCACAAAGGCAAAGCCTGAGTGGGTAATTATGATTGTTATAGCATGACACTTAATTTTGTTTACCTTTTTAATGTGTCTGTATATTGAACTGTCAGGACTTGCAATGCTGAGTTTCAAAATGGCAAAAAAAAAAAAGTTGAAAAATGCCATGGATGAGTGAATAGCAAATGCTACTTTTCTCCTTTAAACTTGACTTTGGTAGGGGGGCAAGCACCTTACACCTTCCAATGTGAGGGCAAGCTCCCCTGGTCTTTTATATCAACTCTTGAGATTGCTATACCTCGTAGAAAAAGGAATACTCCAAGAAATGGCAATCATGGACTTAATAAACATAAGTCACAATTTTCACTCTCCACATTCTGGGACTTGACACTGCAAGTCTTGTTAATTTAAATGATTACCTTTTAATTTTTTTAACTTCTCATCCCCATAGCTCTCAACTGATCAGAGACAAATCTCAACAGAATCAGGGACAAATCCTCAAATAATCGGGGACAATCGGGGACATTTTTAAATATTTGTACTATTAACTTGAAGCATTTGCAGAATAAGAGAATTTGGATTAATATAGATTTTTTGACGTAAAACATCTATAACTCTGAATTACTATAATTATTTATTAAGGGCAATTCACCACCTTTTCTTCAGCAGTCACCAGTTTTAAGAGGGATTAAGGGGGACAGACCTAAAATCGGTGTCTAAATCAGGGACAGTTGAGAGGTCTGCTCATCCCTTATATTGCATGGATGAATGGGAATCCTCTCTTTGGTTGAATGTTCAGAATATTGAAGGTTTTTGCACAGCCGACACAAGCTATCAAAATCATATGATTGCAGAATGCCAGCATTTCTTATTAGGAGGTTGCAGTGTTTCCTTGCTGTTGTATGATCTCAAAGTTGGTATATATAAGTAACACATTAAAATGATGGACGATGGTCTGTAAACTCTAGATGAACATATGACAGTGGAGGAAAAAAATGTGTAATGACAAGACCTAAGAAGGACATAAGCTACTATGACTGTGACTCATGGTTAACAACAAACAAATAATTCAGCTGAATATCAATTTAGTAATGAGGGATTTGGAAGAAATTAAATGTAGCTTGTGGCATATTTTTGGACTGTTAAAAGCAGATTAAATATTACAAGTGCTTGGAGATGATGATACTGAGTTTCATGCACAACGGCTCAGCATGATGCCAACTGAGCAATATGTCATTTAAATGGTGAAAAATTAATGGAGGAATTAGTGATCAAGCATAAAATGTGGATCAGCAGTTAGTTGCAATACAGGATAGGGCTTATAGAAAGACTTTGCAACAAAGTGGAGTACTGGAGGGAGAAGAGGGACTGAACATGATGGAGTTTGTGAGAACAAAGAACTTGCAATAGACTGGTTTTGCAAAACTGTCATTGTAAGATGAGAAAGCATATAGCTTGCTTTTGACTGAATCAAAGGGGTCATATGAGCTATTAAGATGATAAAGTGGACTATTGAGAATAAGAAATAAATTATGTATTGTTACTATTATGCAAGAAACCCAGAATTTCCAGACATAAGATAAACAAAATGATTAAGAGAGAAACTAGAGGAAAGAAAAATACTTGTACAAGAAAAACTGTCAAAAGCTTCAAATAGAAATTTGTGTTCATTAATACAACAGAATCATGAAAAAAACATAGACCAAGAAACACTGGGCTGTTTGGAAAAAGAAGTGACTGAGGAAGTGTAAAAATATGAAGAACAAAGTCTAGAGATTCTTGTAAAGTATAAAAATGTGGACATGGAAAAGAAAGAGCGATCTGATATGGTGCACTATATATGCAAAGGAGAAAGACAAATTAATCAGTGCAAAAAGCAGCCCCAAATATATTCAAAAAGAAATGCAGGCAAAGGCACCCAGATATGGAAAATTTCACAATACACAAATTAGTAAAGCAGAAGTTAAAGAAAATAGAATCTGAAGTTATGGAATACCTGGAAAGTGAATGATTTAGTGTAGAAAGTCTAATACAGGATATATCACAGCATGATAGAACGATGAATCCCCCAAGTAAGGAGAACAGGAGGAGCAGGAGACATCTGAGGAAGAAATATGGACATGGGAAAGAAAACGAGATTTAATATGGTGCAATATTTAAGGAGAAAACAAAACTAATCAATGCAAAAAAGCAGCATCAAAGATATTTGATGAGAAATACAGGCAAAAGCATCCAGATATAGAAAAGCTTATAATACAATAAATAAGAAAACAATGAGGGAAACCAGAAAATAGAATTACTAACGGAGAAGTTAAAGAAATAGAAACTGAGGTTATGGACTACCTGCAAAGTGAAGGATTTAGTGTAGAAAATCTAACTCTCATTATTCTGTCCTACTGTGGTGTTATCAATCTCCACACTGAGAAACCAGTGGAGTGGGAAACATCTGATTATTTTCAGTAACAGAAACCTGGTTCAAGGCTCCCAAGAGCACCCCAGCACTACCAGGTTATACCTCATACCATGCTTTTTGGCCCCAAAACTTGGACCGAACCACAAAAGGAGGGGGGGGGTATCAATATTTGTCAAAGATACCCACACCTCCAGGTTGGTGGCACAGCACGAAGAATCAGAGACTATCCATGTGCAACTAACAGTGGGTAAAACTGCCTTCCAGTTTATAGCCTGCAACAGACCACCCTCCCAAACCCAGGAACCCCACTCAGCCTTCCTGAGAACACTGGAAAATATGAAGGTCACTCCAAACACCATTATATTGGGAGACTTCAACTACCCAAACATAGACTGGGAGCATTACTCTAGCTCCAACACCCTAGCCCAAAGGTTCCTAGAATTTATAAACTCAAATGCTATGGAACAACTTGTTACCACTCCCACAAGAGGGGAAAACATACTGGACCTGATCATCACCAACATGGGGACTCTATGCTCCAGACCAGAAGTGTATCCCTTACTGGTAAGATCAGACCATAAACTAATCTCACTGGATATTCACATCCCGACCCCACCCCCTGCCCAGAAAACCACAGTGAAAAACTTCTCTAAAGCAAATTTCACACTCCTCAAAACTGAGGTGGAATCCTTCAAAGCCCCAGGGCCTGTGGAAAATACGGCCCAGACCGCAGAATCCTTTATAAACGCATTCTATGAACACCTTCAGGAATGCATGGATCATGCAATCCCAAATAAAACCAAGACCCAATCCTCCAAAGGCAGATGTCCTGTTTGGTGGACCCCAGCCATAAACAAACTATACAATAGAAGGAGGAAGCTACTACATGATAGAGCAAAATCCCAAAAAGGGAAGACATCTCTGATCAGTATTAGCAAAAAACTACGGGCACTCATAAAATCGTCTAAGGCCAGCTTCGAGAGAAAAATTGCACAGGACACTAAGGATAATCACAAGGCTTTCTTTAGTTATGTTAGGAACCTGGGTGGGAATTCCCAGATATGCTCAGAATTAGTCCAAAATGACAAAAAATACACCGAACCCACAGACATTGCCAACATCCTAGCTGACAGGTTCAGCGCAAACTTCTCCCCCCCTCCCCACCAAAAGGGCAAATATCTATCCCAGCAGAGTGCTGCCCCCCTGACATCTCAGATGCTCAGGTAAGAGCCGCCCTCTCCAAAGCAAAGAACACAGCATCAATGGGACCAGACAGTGTCCCGAGCTGCGTCCTACATGAACTCCAAGAAGAGCTAAACCCAAACATAAAACTACTGTTCAGTCTCAGCCTTACTACAGGATATGTACCCAAAGAGTGGCATACAGCAACAGTGGTCCCTCTCCACAAAGGTGGTGCTGCAACGGATCCTGGAAACTATCACCCCATAAGCCTGACTAGCTTGGTCTGCAAAGCTATGGAAAGGATCATCATGGACCTCATAAATAAAGATATTGGGGACCTACAGACACTGGATCCTACCCAGATTGGCTTTGTTAAGGGCAGATCCTGCCTCTTAAACCTGGTTGATTTCTTTGAAAGAGTCATCAAGGCCATTGACGAGGGGAAGGTGGTCCACACAGCCTACATGGACCTTGCAAAAGCCTTCAATACAATACCTCACTCGGGCATTATAGATAAGCTCACCAGCTTAAATATAAACCCCTATGTCACTAGATGGGTTGCAAACTGGCTCAAGGACAGAACCCACATGGTTAGAATTGCTGGAGCCATGTCAGACTCCAAACCAGTTACAAGTGGTGTCCCACAAGGCTCAGTCCTGGGACCTCTCTTGTTCGGTATATATTTCTCGGAGGTACAGGCCAACACGGAAGGACTGTGGCTGACCAAGTTCACAGATGACTGCAAATTGGGCGCCATAATCGACTCTGCAGCCGACACAAGCATCCTCCAAAAGGGCCTCATAGAAACAGACAACTGGTGCCAGAGCCATGGCCTCAAGCTAAACACCAAAAAGTGTATAGTCATCCCCTTTGGCAAAAACAAAGTGCCCACAAATTACCACATAGGTGGTAATCCATTAAGTACGGAAGAAGTAATTAGGGACCTGGGGACCCAAGTTGATAGCAATCTCTCATTTGACAACCACGTGGCCAAAGTGGTTAGAAAAACATTTTATATAGCCCACCTAATCATGAAGGGATTCACATCTAGATCAGTGGAGGTCATCGTGCCTCTTTACTCATCCCTCATCAGGCCCATAATTGAGTACAATGCCCCTTTTGGGATGTACCTTACCAGACACTTGCAGCAACTGGAAAGACCCCAAAAGTACCTCACCAAGAGGATCAAAGGGCTCAAACAGATGCCATATGCTGCCCGGTTAAAGAAACTCCAGCTCTACTCAGTGGCATACTGCCTGCTCAGAGGCGATCTGTGTCTGACGTATAAAGCCATGTCCAACCCGGAATTAATGGACATGCTGCACCTCAGAAAATCCAAATCCCATCGAGCTACACGCTCGAGAGACTTGAACCTCAGCACTGAAATAAAGAGGACATGCTTGAGGGACAGTTTCATAACCCAGAGGCTCCCTTCACTCTGGAATAAAATCCCAGTCCAGGTTAGGCAGAGTCCCTCATTGATTCTCTTCAAGAGGAATCTTGATGAGTGGATGGGAGATCGTAGGTTTACCCCGGGTATCACTTCTGTGTCACTGTTAGACAGAGGCACAGTATACTAACCTCGAAAAAGAGCATAGCAAAATTAATTTAAAATGGGTGGCGAAAGCTAAACACACTCTGGCTAGGCTTATAAATGCCCTAGGGCAGATAGCCTAGTATGAACCTATGAACCATATAAAGATACTTTGGAGCCTTCAGTAGGAAACCATTATAAAAGTTCAGTTGGAATTACACAGCAAGGAAAGGAACAGAAATCTATGGCAACTCTGATGCAGTCAATGTTATGGAGTAACAGGTCAGTGAGTTCCCATATGAAAGAGCAACAGATGACACAGGATGAAACTGAAGAGAATGTGGCACAGGAAGATGCTCTGGAATTTTCTGTAGAATGCCCACGGGAAGTGGAGAACAAAGAATGTGCCCTCAGTTTAGAAGAAAATAATCTAAGTGATGAGTTACTTGATTTAACAGAGATAGATAGACATATTAAGATCAATGAAAGAAATCAACTACAGAAAGTCATTAAGACCCAAAATTTTAGAAGTCACAGTAAACAGGACTGTTCATAGAAATTCATGCAATATAACAGAAGTAAATACGCTATATTACTGTACAGCTAAATTAATAACAGATAAAGTCTTACAACAAAAACACAGGGTAGTAAGGGAAAGGAAGGGGAGAAATCAAATGCCATCATGGAAGTGTTGAACAGAGAAAACTAAAGCAATTAAGACAAGACATGTCATTGTTAGAAGAGTACAGAAGCGGAACTATTTCAACAAAAATACTCAGAAAGATAGATATGATAAAAGCAATACACATTATGAAAACATATCAAGATCTATTGTACATTATTGCAAATAACAAGCTAATGATATCAGCACAGGTAGAAAAACTTAGAAGATATGCAAATAACTATAAAGAAAAAGTACAAAATAAGCAATTTATTGATGACCCAAAAAGGTTTTATAAAGAATTGAGAAATAATGCAAAAGAAATAGAAATGCCACTAAAAAAAGAAAAAAATAGACACATTTTGGAGAAATATATTTGAAGACCCTGTGGAATATAGCAAAGATGCTGAATGGACAGAAGAAGTAGAAGAAAAAAGAAGAATTTCAAATAAAGATATGATATGGGCTGAAGTAACATCCAGAGAAATTGAAACAAAATGAAGAAAAGTTCCTAATTGGAAAACCCCAGGCCCAATGCAGTACCTAACTTCTGGCTAAAAGTATTAACATCTTTACGTATAGATTTAGCCATGAGTAAGAACTATTTATATGTGTACCCCAAGCAGACACCAACCTGGTTAACAATAGGAAAAATAATATTCCTCATTAAGTGCAAACCTGCAAACTATCCTAAAAACTGGGTCTATATTAGAACACCGAACATTTAAAATGTTGAGTGTTCTAATATCGACCCGTTATCAATGAACTCTGAAAATATCGAAGAAACAGATAACCAAATTTTTTCCTAGAGAAAGAATTTGGTTGTCTGTTTCTGTTTCTTTGGTATTTTCAGCGCTCTGGTGGAAAGTTACAGTTCGGGTTCAGGTAAGTGTGCGATTGAGTGCAGGTTAGGTTAGTTAGGGTTAGGGTGCAGGTTAGGTATGTGTGCGATTGTGTGGACATGAGGGTTAGGGCAGGTTAGGTGAGTTAGGGTTAGGGCGCGGGTCAGGTAAGTGTGTGATTGTGTGGACGTGAGGGTTAGGGCCGGGTAGGCGAGTTAGGGTGCGGGTGAGTGTGCGATATTGTCGGACCTTTGGGTTAGGGTTTGGGTTAAGGTAAGTGGATAGTTAGTGGTGTGTGTATAGTTTAGTGTAGGGTTAGGGGTAAGAGTTTAGGTGTATGTGTGTGGATTGCTGTTTGTTTGGTGTACTAGTGTGTGTATGTGTTTTGGAACAGCAAATTATTTTCCTAGGAAAAAATTAGCTTTTCTGAATTTTCAATGTTCAGTATTTTCGATTGGTAGGGTTCGATATTAGAACACTCAACATTTTGAATGTTCTGTGTTCTAATATAGACCCCTAAAAACTATAGACCAATAACTTGCCTTCTGATGATGTATAAACTATACACTGGAACTGATGCCAACAGAGTTTATAGTCATTTAAAAGAAAACTCAATCATGGCAATAGGCCATAAGGCTAACAAAAGAAAGTCATATGGAAAAAAAGGATCATCAGTTGTTAAAGTCATAACAGAGAAATATAAAAAGTGGAAGAATCCAAGTTTGGCATGGATAGACTACAAAAAAGCATTTGACAGTATCCTACATTCATGGATAAAAGAGTGCTTACAAATGTATAAGATACACTCTAAACTGATCAGTTACGTTATAGCAGCCATGAAACACTGGCTAACCACTTTGCAGTT
This sequence comes from Protopterus annectens, assembly GCF_019279795.1. NCBI lineage: Eukaryota > Metazoa > Chordata > Ceratodontiformes > Protopteridae > Protopterus > Protopterus annectens. The sequence goes on along the minus strand of NC_056730.1, from coordinate 352,810,684 downwards.
AAGCCATGATAAGGGACAAATTATTATTCCCAGTATAAAAATTCAAAGGGATATATTCCAAGGTGACTGTTTGTCACTGCTGTTCTTTTGTCTTGCCCTTAACCCATTAAGGTATCTACTTAACAGATTAGGTCATGGCTACAATTTGGTTCCCAGAAAACAACAAAGTGTAAAGACTTCTCATCTTCTTTTTGTGGATGATTTAAAACTGTGTAATTTGTCAGATGAGGAACTGAAAGCACAACTACAAGTGATCAAAACTTTCTCAGATGATATAAAAATGCCATTTGGTTTTGATAAATGTGCAGAAGCAACCTTCAGAGCAGGAAAGCTGCAGCACCAAGAAGCTATCAGTCTGGGACAGGAATGAGATTAAACAAACTTGAGCAAGAAGGAGTGTATAAATATTTGGGAATTGATGAAGGATCAACAAATGCAAATAAAACTTATAAGTAATATTTTAGAAGACAAAAATTAATACTGAGAACAGCTCTGACATACAGGAATAAAGTCCAAGCTATAAATCAAATTGTTCTTCCTGTCTGAACTTACAGTTTTGGAGTGACTGACTGGCCCCAAAATGTATTGGATCAGTTGGATAGGCAATCAAGAAAAATGCTTCATGCTTATCAAATGATTTATAAAATTCAGTGTATAAATGATTATATATCCCCCATGCTGATGGAGGTATGGGCCTCCTTGAAATTGATTACATGTATAGATCTGCAGTCATAGGATTTCATACATATCTGCTGACATCACAAGATCCAAACATAATGAAGATTTTAAAACATGAGGTGAATAAGTCTAAGATTACTTCCCTGCTTAGTCTAGCAAAAGCATAACAGTGTCAAATGGGAATGGAAATCAAACCAGAAGTTGATGAAACTCAGGCAGCAATTAAATGTGCCAAGAAAAAGTAAGACTATAAGGTGAAGGATCAGATGAGAAGACAAGAAATGTGGAAAATGCATAAATATAGTTGCAAGTACAGAAAACTCTTTGAACAACCTCATGTCGATCAGGACCAGATGCAGGAATGGTTAAGGAGAGGCGAATTTAAACCAAAAGATGAGAGGTTAATATTGGTGGCCCGGGATAGTGGAATATATACATGTTGGTTTACAAAGTCCATGGAACATGTGGGAGAAACAGACAAATGCAGGTTTTGTAAAACAAAATTGGAAACAGTCACACATCTTGTTGCTGAGTATGATACACTAATGGCAGAAAGATTGTATACTGAAGGGCATAATAATATGGCAAGACTGTTGCACTGGAGTTTGTGAAATCATTATAATATTGAAGTAGCTGAGAAGCATTGGAAACATAAGCCGCAAAGCATTATAGAAAATGATGAAGTTTATATCACATGGGATCACTCATTGCCAACAGTTCATAAAACAGATGTGAGAAAATCAGATCTAGTCATCCATGAAAAGAAGACAAAATTAGTATTGATCAGTGAAATTGCTACATCCAGTGACTACAGTGTCTTATGTATAGAAAGACACAAAGTCATAAAATACCAGGATTTACAGGCAGAAATGAGGGCTATGTGGAAAAATGATACCTAGATAGTTCCAACAGTAGTAAGAGCAATGGAACTTTTAAAAAATAATTTACAATTGTAATTAGATATGTTACCGATACATGCAACTCATATGAATTGCATGAGGAGTCAATTCTGGTCCATTGTGGGTGCATCAAAGATTGAAACAATACTTATCTCATGAACTTTAATCATATTTTGACTCAGGAATGGGGTGACTTGGTGTAATTAAACCCGCACAAACCCAGAGTTTCTCTGGTGCAATTTGCATTTGCTTTTATAAAGGAGCAGGTGTTATGATAATTATGGAAGCCATAAAGAAAATTTATTGTCACGAGTTGAATGGTAGTTATAGATAATGATTACTCATATGGAACATTTCAGCAGGCCGCCATTTATGGATGCTATTAAGTAGTGTAAGAGACATAAATTAAAATATAGGTTGGCCATCTCCACAGTGTTGAAAATATTTTCTATGGAAGGAGTGCTGAATTTTATTAATGCAGAGGAAACAATCACTAAATAAAGAGCGTTTCCAGTACCTTCATTTTATGAAGTAATGGAGACTGAATATATACATTTTGTATTTATGGGTGTCTTGGCGAGTTTGGTAGACATGGGGAAGGAACAGTAAGAGCAGCAAGGATCAAATGGAAAATGGTAGAGAGAGTTTCAATGTAATGCAACAAGAGAGAAATTGTGAACTATTTTGAAAAGTAGCATATTTAATTTTTTTTATTAAAGTATGACTTAAAGACATTGTTACGTAGAGATGGTCCATTTGTGGGTTGAAGTTTTTATTATGGAAACAAGAAAAGGGTCTGTTGGAATTATGGGAACTAGAGTGTCTGGTATTTATTTTTTATAGCTTGAATAACTTCAGTAACAGTGGAGTATCCTAGGATACCTCATATCTGTTGTGACAGCCTATACATGAAAATAGATCAGCTAAGTATCTTTAGAATAGAAAGAGAGAGATTGTAGCTGAGATCACCATAAAAAGGAGGCTGCAGAAGGAAATGCAGAGTATCAGGTCCTGTCTATGTCATTTTTTTATCTTTGTCTGATAGTTAACACTTCCCCTTTGTCATGAAAGGGTTAGTGTTATTGTGCTGCACTAAGGTGTTAGCTGGAAACCTACACTTTTTTGTGTCCCACTTTGTTGGCTATTGAAACATCAAAGCACAAGATCCTCGAATTCCTTTTGTCGGTTTCAGTGTTTTGGCACAGCTAAGTTTCAAATGGTGGTATTCTTTGCAGTTCACTATACTCGGACAACAAGGTGAAAGTGAGTATTATTCTTTTCCCTACATTTCCCTTTTCTCTCAGTTTATGACCTTGGAGTTAATATATATAAAGTTCAGGAGTATGGGAGCTTGGTGTCCTTTAAAATATGTGACCTTGGAAGTGTTGCTGTCTCAATCTTCTGACCTTTCTGTGTTTTACACATTTGAGTTTTGAGTAATCATGTCAATTAAACACCATACAATTATTCGTAGTGAATATATGGCAAATGTTTTATAATTAGTGGTTGAATATTAGAATGTATATTATATAATCGAAACCTTAGGTTATCGAATACTTAAAGGTCAATCACGAAATGTCGAAGCCTCAAAATTGAAAATGTCCATTTCCACACAGGGAAACAATGCTGTTGGCCAAAGTTGGAAACACAAATCAAGTGGGGGGATTCCCCCCCCCCCCATGTGGGGGGCTGTGCCCCCACACACCCCCCTAACTAAATATACCAACTCTTAGATCGGTCCACATTGTAAAAGGGCAAAATTCACATAATGGCCAAATTACTTGTTTCCCTGTGTGGAAATGGTCTTTCATGATTTTCAGGCTTCGACATTTAGTGATCGACCTTTAGGTATTCGATAGCCTAAGGTTTTGATCATGTAATATAGAACCAAATATTAGAAGCATTAATTTTTAACAAATACTTATCTAAAATTGTTTTAATATGAACGTTCATAACTGATTGTGCAATTCATTGGAGTAAATTGTCATCCTACCTACTAGATGCTCTAATATCCTCGACCTTGCCCTTACCAACCTAGCATCTGCCTGTTCCCCACCTTGTATTTCTCTTCATGTCTGGTTAAATCTGAAATCTGACCACAAATCAGTCATTTTCTCTGTTAGGATAGTGGCACAACCCCACCACCAAATGATACCATCATTTGGAACTTCTCAAGGCCAAACCTACTCCAATTTGTAGAAGACCTAAGCAAAATTTCTAACAATACTGTAAATGGAATCAGCTAAGATGGCTGCCACATTCTCCTCCAATTTTTATCATCTAAACAGCTGAATAAAAACGTCCATACCCATCTGCCCTAAATATAATGGTAAATTCAGCAATAAACCTCTCAGTTTGACTTTGTGTATTAATAAACTGTATAAACAAAAGAAGAAAGATAATGAAAAGTTGTAAGAAATCTCCGTCCCCTACCTCAAGACTAAATTGGAACATGCCAGCATGGAACCTAAGAACCACTACTAAAATTGTAAAGTTGAATACAAACTTAAGGTTATCATAATACCAAAGAAAGTGATAAATCTTTATTCAGTTATGTGAGGAAATAAAGAATAATGTTCAAGAACACAGTGAACTCATGTGTAATAATACCACACATTCCAATAAGAAGGGTGTGGGTAATACATTATCAGACAAATTTAGGGCTAACTTTACTCCATTTACCCACTTTGTTCATAAGTTCAAATTAGGCTGTTGATCCAGTAGGCCATTTGTAGCCTAGCCATGTGATCACACACTGAAATTACAATGACATGAAATTAGTACCAGACCCCAACAGGATGAATTACTTTGGACTAGTTACATCCTCTTTCCATAAGGGCTTGAGGGGTCAGGCAAGACCCTCCAGCAGGATGAATTACTTTGATCTAGTTATGTCCCATTTCCATGAAGGCATGAGAGTCCATAACTGGGGGTATAGTTATGATTGCTCTTTTAGTCATCCAGGTTGCACATAAAAGAGTCAGGGAAATTCTATGCTTTACCTCCATGGTGAATCTATTCCATAAAAGAGTTATTTTCTGTGAGATCTCTATCACAACAGTAAGTTTTGTTTATATTACAGTGGAAATTCAGATTTCCTGACATGGTGTTTAGGATGTCATTACTTTTTTGGATGTGAAGGAGGTTGCATAGGACTGTTTTTTTCTAGGCTGTGTAAGCTAGGCAAAGGTCCTTCCTCAAAAGTTAGTAAGGGTACAGAAGGTTTATAGGGCACATTGTTGTCCCCACTACACACAAAAATTTAGTTTCTTCTGAAATTACCTTGGGTCGTGTCTTAGAATCCTTATCAAAGGCTAACAATAATACATCTGTGGAACTAGATAACATGCTATGCTCCACTCTTATTAGAGCCAAGAATGCAGTATCTGAACAGTTGATTCTTGATGCCTGATGAAGGCCCTGTTGTGTTGCCTGAAAGTGTAAAGCTAGTATGTATTTTTTGTATGTCAACAGAGTGTTTTAATTATATTTTTGATGTATTACAGAGTTTTTGACCACTTTTTTCATGAATTAGATGTCTCCATTTTCTGTGGCATTTCTCTACTTTTCAGACTCATCAGGGCATTGTAATTTTAATTGCATATAAATACTTGAATTACCTTCTTTAGAAATATGTTTAATTGACATCTATACTTTATTTCACATTACATTGCATGTGTTTAGGCCAAGAAACACAGCTCAATCTTGCGGTCTTGTTTTTTCCATCCATCTAGTACTACAAAACAAAAGTTTGTTGGGTCAAACAACAGTAAAAGTAATGCTTACAGAGACAAGCCAGTATTTTTCCAAGATTTAACTGGGCAGTTCTTGCATGAATGATAAGACACTTGACAGCTCTGTCTATCACATTGAATAAGTGTGAGGAGTTCCGGCAGGCTAAGAATATTTTAGTTTGTTTGAAAAGTAAATAAACTTTAAAGTAAAAAAAAAATAAGTCATTATCATTGTCATCAACCCCCTTTTTCCAATTTTTGCATGGGTTTGGGATATTTCATCAACATTAGTCATTGTGATCAAATCACCTAGAGCCAATGTTTACACTGCTGGGTGATTAGCCCTGGTGCAATACTACTTGAAAAAATTAGACAAACTAATATATAAACTTCCATGTTTCCACTGGGTTGGAAATTGGCTATGCAGCAGATTCTAAGTTGTGAAAGTTGATTGTACTCACTCTGAATGTAAAATTGTAACTGCTGGCATACCACAGGGCTTAGTGCTGGGACAGGAAGAGACAAACACATATAGTAAAAAACACAAATCAAGAAACATTGGTGAAAAAATATAGATGTTGGAACTCACACTAAGGATTCTTTAAATAGTGATTCAGAGTATTTCCATTCAAAGGCAGTAAAAAGAACCATCTGTAAAAATGAATGGTAATAAGAATATAATCTATTGAGGAGGACATAGAGCAGAATGCATTTCATGATAACTGAGTCTTAGCTTAAAAAAAGTGGGATTATTTTGAAGTAGAACAAATTGAAATATAATACGAACCATTTTGAGTCATGCAAAACAGGTATTACTGCACATAATAATATGTGATAAAAAATATATATATATATATATATTTTTTTTTTAGTTTGTATTCATAATAGCTCTTTAAAAAGGCTTTAATATTATAACAGTTAATAGCTTTATAACAGTAGCTGATTTGCAATAAAAAATAAAACAAGAATGGAAACAGAGTAGCAGGTAGCTCCCAGGAAAATGCAGCCCTCACAAGAAGTTATCTTTTTCATGAGATGTAGAAGCCCCTGTTTCTTTTGTTATTTAGACAGGAGCTGCACCCCATGTAGTCCTAGCTTATATTCACCTCCAAGGCTGCTATAACATGAACAAAAGTAAAGTGCCTAGCTCTGCAGAATAATTATTTGCTTTTCTTCTTTTTTCCTGCATCTTTCACATAGTACAAAACAGCATTTTCAGAACACTGTGCTTGAATTTATTTGACTGGCACAGTCATAATTTTAAAGAAGCTGTATGGCCCCAGGCAGCACGTCTATAATTTAAAAAAAAATAAAGTTTCACTGTTTAACTGGATCTAAAAACATTTCAGTAAAACACTTGACATAAACTTAGATAAGCCTATTCCATGCTCTTTGTTTAGTCTTTGCATGTGCATATAAATTAAAACCTAAGTAGAAACACATGCCACAAAGACTTTGCCTTTGCACAGAATGTGAATATTACTTACCTAATGTTGGTCAGTTTTTGCTTAGATAGGAGTGTTTATAGGAGTGGTTATTCTTTATGCCAGTAGTGCAAACCATGGCATGACATTTTAAGTATAACGTGATGGCAAACAACCTGTGTTACTCTACCGTAGTGATAAATGTATCAAGAATTTTCATGCATCTCAGTAGACATACATAGCAAGGATTGTCATGCAAATGGCATGGCAGAAACCATAATAGGAGATAGACATTTGGATAATTATTAGTATTCTTCCATAAAAGTGATGCATGGAATATATTCTTTATATACACTTTTAAATGTTAATGTAAAATGTAAACTCTTTGACAGGTTTATAAAATATTTTCTGCAGCAAAAAGCCGAAAGACACAACAACATTCCTTTTTGTTTCAGTTGTTTGTTATACCAGGTTGAATTGTAATCATACACAGTTTGTTGAAAGCTGATACAAAATATGTCTCCTGTACAGTTTAATGTACACACAAGTAAGAACAAGATCTTTCTCTTTGTCTTTCTTGGCTTACAAAAAATTAGATTTTAATAATAGATGAGAATACATTCTGTCAATTTCCCACTGTTATGGATAATCTAATGGTTAAAACTATCATATCATTTTTCTTCTTTCCCTTGTGTAATAATTACCTTTTATCTGTCCTGTAAATTCTTGACATAGTTCACTGCTTTGGATGCTAGGACCTCTTCAATAAGACTATTAATCTCCTAATACCCTTTCATCTTGGAAAAAGTAGTTCTTTACCTCAGCATTGATCCTTGTGTTTGTAGCTTGTGTTCTCTTATTCTCATATATCTCCATTTTTAAAAGAATATACTAGCACAGACTGTTCTGATTCCAGTCATATTTTAATCATATCAACATCTGCATCCTTTTTTAAGACTTTACATAGTAAGCTCCAGTAGTCCTTTTTAGATGGCATGTGGTAACGGCCAAGCACTGCTTTTGACTTTTGTGTACTTTCTTTGCCCTTTATTCTGATTCATTTATTTATTTTACATTTGTTAACTGGGAAGGTCCAGCTGGACACAAAGGCCCTTTTTCAGCAGAGCTCAGGGAGAAAAGCTCCACTAGATGCAGTACAATCAGAAGTCTTTTAAGTGATATAATATCAACAATGTCAGGCAGAATACAATTAGACTAAATTTTACATCCTTAAAACTGATATAGTTAAATAAAGTAACTATGCAGTAGGATAGATGTCATGAGTACTGAGTTATTTACAAAGGGTGGATAGCAAAAGGTTGATTTAGTCTGAGATATAAATGAAATGAGAGGTAAAAGAGAGTTAAGAGATGTGTAGGTAGAAATGGGGTGGGTGATGGCAGAGTGATAGTTGGTAACAGAGTAGAGAGCAGAGGTAAACTAGAAGATTAATCAGGTTTCCAAAACTGCACACATATGGGCTGTATGTGCAGAGAGAGAAATAATTATTGTTTTCTACTGCCTATGCCTCTTCCTATGCATGGAAACCAATACTCTGCTTTCCTTGATGATTTGTCACATTTTTTGCTTATCCCTAAATCATCTCGTATCAGCACGCATAAGTTCCTTTCTACTTTCCTTGTTGTTACTTCTTTCCAGTAGCATAGGTGTGCATTTTTTGCATTAAGTTTGTACTACCATAATTTAGATCATTCCTCCAGTCTTGCTAAATTTTGTTCTTTCTTATGTATCAGCATTTATGTATCATAAGGAAAGAGTCATACTTTTGCCTTTGAACTTTTTCTCATGTCTCATATAGCTATTGAAAAGGACAGGTCAGTACTGACCTACAAGGTATCCTTCTGTTGACCATCCTTACATTTGAGTGAGGTCAATTCACTGTGGCCCTCTGTGTCCTTTTCGCTTATTATTCTATCCATGGTTCTATCCTATGATATGGTCTCTTTCATGGCCATTTCAGTTGCTTATTTATTTTGTGAAGTACTTTGTCAGATGCCTGGCTAAAACTTTAGTATCAGCAAGCCTATTCCTGAGTAACTACTTGGGTTACCCAGACAAAGAGCTCTGTTAGATTTGTATGGCATGGCTTTCTTCATGTGAAATCATACTACTTCATGTCTATTCTCCATGGGCTTCTGTAGCAGTCAAAATTCTCTCCTTCATCAGTACTTCCATGATTTTTATCTACAAGTAGTATCCAACCAACAAATGGATAGCTTTCATGCTATATTTTGTTTCCATTTTTGTAAAGGGGAAATTAGGGAAATCACATTTTTCATTTTTTAATCTGCAGGAATATTGCCCTTTTCCCATGATTTGTTGAAAAGGTTAATTAGTGGTATTATAATTTCTCTCCCTTCCTAGTTCGCTAAGAATTTTAGTGTGAAACCCATCAATTCCTATTGTCTTGTCTACATTTAACATTTGAGGTTCCTTCACAAGCATTTCCTCTGTGAAAGAACTGGGATTCCCCCTTTCATTATCTTGGCCACATATATTGATCAAATATTATATGTCCATAGCCATCATTAGGCACTCATGAAACCCACAGCTGTGTGTTGCAGTGGGCTGATCATTGTGACTGTATGGCAGCCCCACAAAAGCTGCAATCAGTTGAGGAAAAGTCAAAGAAAACCATTTATTTATTTATTTATTCTCCAATCTGTAAATGAAAGAATATGTGTAAGTTGAGAACTAGAGGTCAGTCGTCCAGAGCAACTAGTCTCAGCACTTACCTGGGATGTTACTCAAGAGCATTAGCTGATGATATAAGGACTTTTTTTTATTTTTCAGGAAATTTTATAAATACTGTCAGGACACTAGACATATCTGTGGGTAGTGGTAACAATATGCTCTACCCAGCAAAGCAATCCATTCATTGTTTCAAAAGTAACTCTAGAGTGATCAAGGCTAGAGTCGGAGATCACTGTGAATGACATAATTGACCAGAAATATATTATCCATAGTTCTAACTGTCCCTAATTTCACATAATGTAACAGAGTTTGTCTCATATTTTTGATATATTTATTGTAAATGTTGCAGTTTGTTGGCAAATTGATTGAGGACTGCACACAGTAAATAATGCCAGACATTTGAGTCAGATGCATACAACTCAACCTCTTTGGACAACAATCAGGGACAACACCAAACAATAATGTGGGACATATTTTACATATTGTCTTTTGTAACTAACATGTTGCTAGAATAACAGGTTTTGATTTACATGCATTTTCTGGGGGATATAAATTTCTCCATTATTTATGGTCCCAGTTCTTGTGCAAAGGGGTTGAGAGCAATTTATTTCACTTTCTTTGTGATCATATATCAACAGTGATTCCTCAAGGGGATGGGGACATGAGGTACTCTATAATCTATGTGTGTGAAAAAGCAAAAGGCAGTGATGTTACTTGTTATGGGTGGGAGAAGTCCACACCGTGTGAGAACATTAAGTTGTATTACATTCCTGTGACAATTTGTTGACCTTCATTATAGGCTAAAGGAATGCTAATTGTGCAGATACTTTGACTGTAAAATGATGAACAAAACCATGACAATCTCAAAGAATAAGTGTTATCGTTTTAATAATAAAAACTTCTTCAGATAACAGACATACATTTAATAATGATTTAATTTTTTTAAATAGTTAGGAAATCTAAGTCTGTTATCTGAAGAAGTTTTTATTATAAAAATAAATGGGCTTATCCTTTGACATTGCCTTGGCTCTGTTCCTCATTTTACGGTCGGAGTCTCTGCATAATTAGTGTTCCTTTGTACTGGTTCTTGGTATGTGAAAGTTTTTTGTTTTCTTCACAGTAGGCATAAGCCTTTGTAATCAGACAAAAGAAGTATGCATAAGAACTGTCTTACCTTTTTTGGGGGGGGTAGGTAAGTTTTGTGTGCAAGCAACTGACAGAAAGTTGGGTACTTACAGGCAGTGTGTGTGTGTGTGTGTGTGTGTGTGTGTGTGTGTGTGTGTGTGTGTGTGTGTGTGTGTATGCTTGGGATGTTGCAGTGGGTTGCACTGTATATGTCTGTCATCAAAGAGGTGAAATACATTACTGTGCCCATTATTTAATTGCTTATATATTTTTTCATTTGATCATAAAGTAACTGCAACTGGTGGACATGAAGCTATTCTGTGGATGAAAATGAGTGACTCCAAACAGCCATAGCCAGTGTTGGGCTTCCAAAAAAAAATCAAGACTGCAGGGAGACCTGTCATCATCCATGAATGTGTGAGGGTCCACACAAATGCTACAAACCAACAAAAAAATCTGTAGACATCGAATTAAAGCTGAAACTAATAACCACAGAAAACACTTTGGATGTAGTTCACACAAGGATTCCAAACCAACACAACTGTATTAATTTTATGAAACACAGAATTTATTAAGTGTTTTCATCTTCATTAAAGACTTTAACAGAATGATTCAGTACACTAAACAGTTCATTTTTAAATCTCACTGACAGGAAATGCAAGTACATTTGATTACACCACTTCCTGTTTAAATTAAGTCAGTCTCAGTAAATCAAATTTTCTTACACTCATCAGCTTGTTAAAGTAACAACATTTTCCAAGTAAAACTAATACTTATGTATATTATTTTCTAAAACAAAACTTGTTACATTTTAAAAGGCTTTTGGTAAAATACATAAAGTGCATCATTAATGTTACTGACAATGTTCCTCTCATCAGTTTTTGAATCAAGGTATTGTTTTTTTTTTTTTTTTTTACTATAAAAACATAACTGTGCAAAAAAGATGTTATTATAGCATGCCTGCACACATTTTCAAAACTGGACATAGCAACAGCTATCCATTATGTCCCGGGGGTAGACTCACATTAAAAGTAATAGCCATATTAATTCCAGATATTCAACTAAAGCTTCCCACTGTCCACCTCTAGAGTTTGGTCGTACTTGTTCTAATACCCAACACAGGGATGCACATTTTTTACATGTTCTTAAGTGCCAATATAGTGCATTTGTTTCCACTTGTTTAGGTCTGTCGTAGTAATGCTCATAAACCCCTGCTTTTAGGGCTCAGTTTGTCTTCCCAACATAAAATGAGAAATGTACCTTACAATAGGTAAGGTAAATCACACCTTTTGAAAGACAATTAAAATATTTATTGGCAGTAATAGGAATGTTAATAGTAGGGAGCTTAATCTCAGCATGATGTGCCATAAAATTATACTGATGGCACATACCACAGTTGTAAGTACCTACTTTATCATACCTAAGTCCTAGTCTTTCTCTATCAACACTGTTTTTGGGAAGATTGTTAATGTTACATTTCATTTTTTTTATTTATTTAACATTTGTTGACCGGGAAAGTCTGACTAGGTTCCACAGATCCTGTTTTCAGTGGAGGCCTGGGGAGAAATGCTCCAGAATCCCCTTTTATAACTAAGAGGGGTTTAGAAAAAAATTGCTGGACTATTGGGCAACCTTGACTAAATTCCCCGATATTTTTGAATAATTTTCTGTATTATCACTGTATCATGGTTGTATCTCAATATCAAAGATCTTGTGTAATTTGATTCTGTTTCATTCATAAGACATCTATCATATTTTAAGTTGATACAGTTTTCACCCCTTCATTTTGTATCTAGAAGGGGAGTAAATTTGCTACCCCACCCTTCTTCTATTTCTTTTTTCATTTTGGTAACTAGTTGTTTGGGGTATCCTCTTTCTAAAAAACGCTTAGCCACACATTCTAGCTCCTTTACCAAATCACCATAATCAGATGTCATATGGGCAACTTGTAACATCTGACCCTTTACTATTCGTTTTTACTGATGTAGGAGATAGTTGCTATTAAAAAATAGATATGAATTGGTAAAGTTTTCTTTCCTGTACAAAGACAATTTTAAATTGTTGCCCCCTAACACCTTGGTCAACTTGACTCAAAATAATGTACTTCTTGTAATGTAATACTATGAGTAAAGCTTAGAAATTCGGTGATATCATTAATATATTGAATAAATTCATCCAATTCAGCTCTAGTGCTTTTCCATAATACAAAAACATTGTACAAAAAATGAAAACACAATAACATATTTATATAAAAAAGGAAATTAAACACAAAATACTTTTCCCAGTGAAATAAAACCAGGTTTGCAAAAAGGGGGGCATAAACCACTTCCATAGCAACCCCCATCATATGCTTATAATATTCCCCTTCAAAGTAGATACAATTATTGACTAAAACAAGTTCTAAACATTCCATAATCATTTGAGTTTGTTTGTGGTCAAAAATTCATGTTCAATTAAAATTTCTTCATACCATTCCATTCCTGTATTGTGAGAAATTTCAGAGAACAAATCTTGGATATATATATATATATATAGTAACAAACATACATTGGGAAAACTGCCTTTCTCTAGGAACCTTGGCTAAGAAATCCCAATAATATATTAGTATATGATTATACAGCCATAATATAGATTTTAATTTCCTGTCCACAAACACTGCCAAGGGGTAAGTCTTCGATTGTTCAGCAACTACCATTGGTGTAAGGGGTAGATCTAGTAAATCTTTGTAAATCTTTGGTATCCCAAAGGTAGATGGAATAACTGGTCTAGGATTTGTAAGAAATTCAAAATAGACTGTTGTCTACACCACCCTGTAAAAGTTGTCATTGAAAATCAAATCAATTCTCCTATAGGCCATGTTGATCTAATTTTTTGAAACTTGCATGTAACTAAAATCGCTATTCGGTAGCTCCAACATTTTGGCCCTATAACACCAAATGTCCATAATAACCCCCTGCCCTTTTTGGATTTCATAACTCTTATATCTTTGTTTGAGCTCAATTCTTTCAAAATGCATTTTCATCAGAATGTAAATTAAATACACACCTTTTGTTCGTATTCAAGTAATGTCTAATATCATGCTTGACTAATCCTTCAAAGTTAGTGACTGTAGAATGTAAAGGGGGGGTTAAAGAGACTCTTTTTCTTAAATGGTGGGTTAACATTAGGTTCTGTTGGATTTTCAAAATATATTGCCAAGATGACTTTCCTCAAAAATAGGTTTAAATCAATAATTACTTCACTGACATCAGTCTTGGCAGTAGGCACAAAAGTTTGTTCTTTCTCTGGATATCCATGTTATCTTTATTAGAGTCTTGGTTATGACTCTTGTTTTTTTTTTTAAAAGGTTCGTCTGTGGATAAAGGAATGTGAGATTATTAAAGCTTTTGTCTATGGACATTTTGTGTCACATTTTCAAAGTTAGAGTAGTTACAGCCTAATAGAATGTAAACTTTGACTGTGATATACTGTGAATGCAAAGGGATGAAGCTAATGTCTGTGAGTTTTTATGAACATAGTGAAGACACAACCTCTGTTTTGATTTTCTAAGTCATCATCATCATCTGTGAATGGCTTTAGATTTATTTTATGACAAACATGCAATTTTTTTAGCCATAGACAAATGTATAGCACATTAATTCATACAAATATGCAGATTTCCTTTATCTTACAAAGACAAATGCCTACCATATAAATTCATTAATACATTGGCACAATCTGAAGTTCTGCATTATATGTGGTTTTCAGTGGAGAGAGTTGGCATAATGGTATATGTCTTTGCCTCCCATGTACAAGGTACAAGGTGCGATCCTGACTTCTAACCAATGCCTGTTTGGAGTTTGCATGTTCTCCCTGTGAATCTGTCGGGTTCCTCCTACCTCTGAACAACATGCTGAGTGTTTCCATCTCAGACTCACCAATGAATGGAGATGTGGGTAGCAGCACAGACTCTACATGGTGCCCCATAGGGGGAAGAGTGTCAGAAAAATATGTATTAGTATATGTATTAGTAATATGCTTAGTGCATTTAGAGCTTGAAAAGGATTAACACATTTATTCTATTTTACACTGCATAAATCTGTACAAATTGCAGAAGCTTTCTGACCTTGTATTGTCATGAAATATGCGCAGCTAAAATCTTTGCTTATGCCTTGGAAATTTACTGAGAAGCAGATGATTTCTGATTGTGTCAGGAAAATAATGAATAGAACAATATCACTTGTATAAATGTTATGAAACTTAGACAAGGAGTTCCGCTTGTGCTGTGAGAAAATACACAGCTGCAGAAGCTATAGATAACTAGAACAAAGACTGCTTGAAAATATGAACTGCAATCAGCATTTGCTTGTGTCTGAGCTAGAAAAGTACCTTGAAATGTAACACATGCATTAGAACTATACAATAGAAGCTTGTAATGGGCTAGTCCCCACCAAGGCCAGGTTGTTTTTCTCAAAAAGTTTCTCACAAATCTAGTCATGTCAGCAGAAAATCTGAGTAACATCTGCTGTAGAACAATACTGAAAGTTGTGCTTGATTACGTCAGCTATAGAAGGCCATGTCTTGTAAAACAGTATAAGAATAGCATACTTCCTGTTAGTAGTTAGGCAAAATCTTGTATTTGCATGTTTTTGTCTCCTTGCTGCAAGTTATTAAATGTGCCTTAACTGAACCTTACGTGTATTGGTCTTTGAAGTTTTTTCCTTTGACAGATTGGTCCTTCGGACTGGAAACCCTCACTTCGCCTCGGATCAGACAGGCCAGGTGGCTTGAAACCATACGGGGAAGAAACCACATCGGTTCTTCTTATTTGAAAAGCCCTCCGAGTGAATTGTCGTACAAAAGAGGCCAGCCACTTTCTGATCTGCGACTGAAGGACGGGTTTACACGAACCAGGTGATCAATCACGGAGGCTCAGGTAAGGTGAATCTACCTTTTTTTCCTGTTTTAGATCAGGGACTAGATTTGTAATGTTTTGTTGAGACTTTGCTTTTACAAGTCAGGGACAAAAAGATTACTGTCTTGTCATAGATCAGGGAAACAGAGCAGGTAGGCAGTCATTCTGAAGAGACTATAACAAAATCCGTGTTACCACGTTAAAAATAAGGAGTTACGTAACGATTAAAAGGGTAGAACAAAATGGGTAATAATTGCACAAAAAGATCCCAAAATCCGCCGCTAACCGAAGACGCGAAATACATGCAGTCACAGCATGCTGATAATATTA
Organism: Protopterus annectens; assembly: GCF_019279795.1. NCBI lineage: Eukaryota > Metazoa > Chordata > Ceratodontiformes > Protopteridae > Protopterus > Protopterus annectens. The sequence continues at coordinate 352,794,885 of NC_056730.1, read as the reverse complement.
AATACTATTCAAAATGGGTTAATAAGTATGAATTTGACGGTAAATTAGAAAAATCCTGACTTATCAAACTTGTCAAACAGCTTAAAACTGATTCTAAAGGTCGGGTAAAAAAGCAACGTCAATTAGGAATTCCTCAGGCACACAGGTGGATTGAGGAAGTAAACCGTAGGGAACAAAAAAGCAATAATTCAAAAGCAATGTTTTTAGATAAGGAGGACAATAATTTAGTAATAGCATCAGCCCCTCTGCCTCCCTTACCAGAAGTGAACAAGTTAGTCCACCCCCGCGATATCCTGCTGTCACTGTAAATAGAGACAATACAAAAGCGAAACCGTTTATTAGAGATCCCATCGAGACCAGGTCTCGAACACGGGCAGGTAATTCAAAAGGGGACATTGAGCTATATCAAATGGGTAGGAATTCACGATCTATGAGTGAAGAAGAAATATGCCCACTTATAGAAGTGCCTAATCCTCAGGCAGGGCAAGAAGGTCAGGACCCAACTATCCTAGTGTATAGACCCTGGACTCCGGAAGACATCCGGAAAGCCACTGAGGGAATTCCCCATCCAAAAGTTAATTTTAGAAAAGTTCTTAGAAGAGTTCTTAGAACATTTGCAAGGAATGAGGCTAAGTTATAATTTAAATGGAGAAGAGGTAGAAAAAGTAGTCAGACAAATTGTGGGACCAGATTGGCACATGATTAGTGGCGACTGGAATCCCCGTGACGCTGCATACAGACCCCTCCCACATAGCAGCGCAGAACTAGACAACAGAGTGAAAGGTCTTACAGACCGTATCTCTGAGAAATGGAAGCCTAGGGCAGACTGGACTTGCATTAATCAATGCATCCAACAAGAAGGCGAAACTGTTGACAGATATTATGCCAGACTGTTAGAATGTTTTAATAACCATTGCGGAATGCAGGTTCCTGAAGATCAGACACAAGATTCCCCATATGAGCAACAGTTAAAGAATACATTTTTGAAAGGTAGCATTGCACCCACAAGCAGTTTTATTATAAAGCACATGGTAGATCATCGTACAAGCAGATTACAGTCATTACTTGAATATGCTAAGCATGCCGAAAGGCATTTTAATAGCAAAAAGAAAAAGAAAGCCCAAGTATTTTCTGTAGAAGATGGAGCAGAAGTTTACGTAGTACAGTCCGGGAAAAAGGGCAAGATTAATGCCCAGGGAAACAAACAATCTGATCAGCGATCAGAGGACTTTGAAGGGCGAAAGAAAAGGGGTGAATGTTTTAAATGCGGTAAAAAGGGACACTTGGCAAGGGATTGCAAGAAAAACAAGAAGGCAACCACGGAAGACAAGGAGGGTGAGGACTGACTATATGATAGTCAGGAATCACTAGAAGGGGATAGCAGAGATATGATGAATGAAAATGTGATAGAGGGAGTAGAGAATGTGACAGAAGGAATGGAGGAAGTGCAGGAAATTATGGATAGTGAAGAAAATGAAATATTGGATTTAGCTTTATTGAGCTTAGAGCTCTATTTAGCAGACATGAAACCAGAAGTTGCACTCCTGGTAGAAGGGAGGGAAGTCAGATTCTTGTGTGACTCAGGGGCATCACAGACCCTGAAACATCCCTTCAAACTGCCAGAGAATTCAGAGTCACCTGATTACATACTAGTGAAACCAGCTAATGGACAGCTGTATCGGGAGCCCCTCTCCCATAATATTGCAATAACTGATCCTGTTTCAGGATTGACCCAGAAAAGCAAAATTGTTGTTTCTGCAAAATGCCCAGTAAATCTCTTGGGCAGAGACCTTATGCAGCTATTTAGTATAGCAGTAGTTCCGACTATGCAGGGTATGGAAGCACAGCGACAAATTGATACCTTTGCAGTGCAATCGGAGGGTGAAATGTTTCATTGGTACAGCCAGGACTTGGTTACAACTGGTCCAGGGGCAATGACCAAAGAGTTGACGAACGTAGCCATCAGCAAGTTCCCCTCCCTTGACATTGATAAACAGCATTTATTGCACTGTACTCTGTATTATTGTAACACACCAGGACCTGATAAGGAATATGAGCAAGAATTGTTTAGAAATCGTGCAAACAGATTGATATTACGTAATCTGTACTGGGACACAGAAGGGAACAGTGTAGCCAGCTGTTCATTGCCCCAGGAATTCTTTGCACTTTATAAATCTAATCGATTACTACATGTTAGCTTAACTAAGGACAAGAATGTAAAATGGGTAGACTTCGGAGAAAAAGTCACGAGATGGGAAAAACGGACAGAGTTAGAACTGTCAGAACAGGGAATACAAATGCCGAAGTTGAATTGGATAACTCATACCCACCCAGCTGTACACTTGCAGTCTAGCAAGGACAGCTGATTAGCACTCCTATTAAAGGAGGAAGAGAATGCCATACAGAATATACCAGGAACTCTTTGGTCAACAGGAAAGTCAGATGTAGGACTTATTCATACAGCGGGGCCAGTTACTATTACGCCAAAGTCAGCATTTAGACCACAGAAAAGACAGTATCCCTTAAGAAAAGATGCAGAGGTAGGAATCAAACCTATTATAGCAGCTTTACTTAAGGAAGGGGTGCTGGTGGAATCTCCTGATTCACCATGTAACACACCCTTATTTCCTGTTAAGAAAGCGAATGGAGAGTGGCGTATGGTCCAAGATTTACAAGCTGTAAATGACGCAGTAATACCAAGGGCACCTACGGTGCCAGACCCACACACCCTGTTGAATGATTTAAAACCTCAACAGAAATATTTTTCTGTGGTAGATATCAGCAATGCGTTCTTCTCGATACCGATACACCCTGACAGCCAATATTGGTTTGCATTCACATTTCAGGGGAAAAGGTATACATATACGTGTCTACCACAGGGATATTGTGAAAGGCCGACAATATTCTCACAAGAAATGGCAAGTAACTTGATGGGATTTACTCCACCGAGAGCTAGTCAGATTTTACTTTATGTTGATGATATCCTGCTGGCGGCCCCCACCCAGCATGATTGCAAAGAATATACCATAGCGCTATTACAATTTTTAGCCACTGAAGGACATAAAGTAAACAAAAATAAACTGCAGCTTTGGAAAAAAACAAGTTAAATACCTAGGATATGTAATATCCAAGGAGGGTGGGACATTAGATGAGGACAGAAAAATAGCGATTTTACAAGCACCAAAACCCACTACCAAGAAGGAAATTATGTCCTTCCTGGGTACGACTAATTTTTGTTGGAGCTGGATTCCAAACTATGCCTTGGAATCTGCACCGCTGACTAACCTGATTTATAAAAAGCCTATGGCAGCACAGGATTTGTTACAATGGACACCAGAAGCAGAATCTGCTTTCTGCAAACTGAAACAGTTAATAGCGTCTTCATTAGTTTTGGGATTACCAAACTAGCATAAACGTTTTTTCCAAACTGTAGATTGTAAGCAAGGTTATATGACATCAGTGTTAACACAGCAGCATGGGGACAAACAAAGCCCTATTGCTTATTATGCATCACAACTGGACCCAGTGGCACGGTCTTTACCTCACTGTGTACAAGCAGTAGTTGCAGCTGCAATGGCAGTACAGGCTTTGGCCTCAGTAGTTTTGTTCCACCCTCTCACATTGAGAGTGCCTCATGCAGTCGCAATTATTTTACTGCAAGAGAAGGTAGCATATCTTTCCCCTGCTAGGCATCTTTCCTGTATGACTATATTGTTGAGCCAACCTCATATGACAATTGAACGATGTATGACTTTGAACCCTTCTACCTTGCTCCCAACCCCTGCAGATGGCACACTGCACAGCTGCCTGCAGGCAATTGAGCAAAAGACACTGCCTAGAAAAGATCTCACGGATGTCCCCTTGGATGATGCCGAGGTGACAAACTACGTGGATGGCTCATGCAAAAAGGGTCCTGCAGGACAGAACCTAGTAGGATATGCAGTAGTCTCTGATACTGAGATTATAGAAGCAAAACCTTTACCACACAATTTATCTGCACAGGCAGCAGAATTGATTGCCTTGACATGGGCATGTACCTTAGCAAAGGGTAAATGTGTAAACATTTTTACTGACAATCAGTACACTTTCTCTACTGTACATGTCTTTGCACATCAGTGGAAAAATCGAGGAATGATAACATCTACTGGCAAATCAATCATGCACAGTTTATTTTAGATCTCTTAGAATCTATTCAGTTACCTCAGAAAGTAGCTATTTGTAAATGCACAGCTCATACCAAGCAACAGGACAGGATTTCAAAAGGTAATGTGAGAGCTGATACAGCTGCAAAGCAGGCAGCTTCAGAAGTATTTCTTTTGAATGAGGAATTACAACCCTCTGAGATTTTAGATGTAGAAATGTTAAAGACAATGCAGACACTTACTATGCAAGCTGAAAAACAAAGATGGGTAAAACGAGGAGCAATTCTCAAAAAGGGGCTGTACATCTCTAAAGAAGGGAAAACGATATTGCCATCTAATTTGTTTAGATATGCAGGTTTGTTGAGCCATGGGCAGTGGCATGTCTCAACAGGGGGGATGGTACAGCTGGTGAACCAAGTGTTCACGACATACGGATTCTTAAACTACTCTAAAAAATTTTGTAAGATGTGCCACGTTTGTAATAAACATCATGCACAAGGGGCATTAAAGCCCAAGCAAGGGAGTTTCCCTACACCACCGTATCCGTTTCATACTATCTTTATGGATTTTATAGAATTGAACAAATGTGAAAATAAGAAGTATTGTCTTGTAATTGTAGATATGTTTTCCAGATGGGCGGAAGCCTTTCCAACTAAAAATCCAGATGCGGCAACCGTGGAGAAAATTCTCGTTAAAGAAATCATTCCTAGATTTGGCATTCCGGAAAGGATCTACAGTGACAACGGCACACACTTCGTAAACCAGACCATACAACAGTTAAGTAAACATTTTGGTATTTCTTTAAAAAATCATTGTGCATACCACCCACAATCTGCAGGGCTAGTAGAGAGGCATAATGGGATTTTAAAGAGTAAGCTAAGGAAGTTAATAGTAGAAACACAGAGGAATTGGGTGTACTGTCTGCCCCTGGCACTGTTGAGCATGAAAACTGTTCCGAATGCAAAAGGATTGACTCATTTTGAAAAACTATTTGGAAGGGCTTATTATATACCTCGGTGGAAACCTCTCATGCCCGCAGACCAGGAAGCCGACTGTACACTCGCAGAGTACATGAGAAATCTGTTAAATTCTAAACATCTGTTGCAGTCAAATTCTGTTTCAGATAAAGAACAAACCAGACCGTCAGAAGTGGCAGTGGTCCCAAGTACCTGGATCTGGGTGAAGACAATAAAGAAAATGAATTGGGCGTCACCAAAGTGGGAAGGTCCATATCAAGTGCTTCTGTCGACACCCACTGCAGTCAAGATAGCAAAGCACGCCTCCTGGATCCACCTGACGCACTGCAAACTAGTTAAGAACTTTGAACTGGACAAAAATCTTGTCACATGCCAAGAGTAAAAATGATAGACTCCAGAAGAAACAGGAATGCAGAACAACCCTTTCCTCAGATGTATTGCATAATCATCCTGTTAACTGTACTAGTGACAATAATCTTTTTGCTGTGGCCTTTCCTTTTCCCAGCCACACAGACTGAACTGAATAAATGTGAAGCATTACTCATAGACTGGCATCCAAACTTTAACACTTACCAGGCAATTAAATATGTGTATGCTGAGACTTTCAATGTTTCGAATTGCTGGATTTGCACAGCTTTGCCGACAGCATATGGGGGGTTATTAATGACTACGGTCCCCCTAGGGGTCAATGAGACCTGGGAAAATTTGATTTATGATACCTCAACCATTACATCACAAGATAAAATAGCATTGCACGTGTCTGTTCCTCAAAAGGGAACTGTGTGTTTTTATAAAAATGATACTGTTCAGGTGGGTTGGAGCAATTGCAATGTGACTGTTCCTTATAAATGTTACACTAAAATTAACAATGCAGATTTTTATTGTAATACAAACTATGATTCATTTCTTGGATTGATGCACAAAACACTTGATGAAGTAAAACATAATTCTGTTCTTTATAAACAACTGTCTATAATTGATAGAAAAATGTTTCATGCAGGGCGAGTGTATATTCACAGTAAGGTTACTACTAAAGTAGAGGACTGTTATTTTGTGTGTGGCAGAAAGGCATACAAATGGTTACCTGAGAATTGGTCTGGCAGTTGTTTTTTGGGTTACCTGGTTCCGGCCATACGACGCACTGCAGTTTTGCCTCGAGGAAAAATTTGAAATGTCCGAAAGGTCGTCAAGAAACCTGTGACTCCAGTGGGACAAATCGATGCACGTTGGAAAAACCATCATTCTATAAGCAATGGACTGACACATATGGACTTGAGTGATAGTGTTATATCATGGGCAGGCATATTACCAGCATATGGAGCAGTGAAATCGATCTGGGAGCTGAGAAAACTGTCTAAACTTCTCGAAGTAGTGAGTAACGCAACTTTTTCCGCTCTTGAATTGGTGACTGATGAACTGAATGCCACGAGAACTGTAGTGCTTCAAAACTGCATGGCTCTCGACTTCACCCTAGTGGCGAGAGGTGGTACTTGCGCTTTAATCCAGGAAGAGTGCTGTTCGTATATTCCTGACCATAAACACGAGATAGACAATCATCTTGAGGTAATTCAGAAGTGTCGGCCATGACCAAACCAGGCCCAAACCCAATAATGAACTTTTTCCAGAAATGGTTTGGGGGGTGGGGTACCATCCTAATGAACATCCTGATTGCCATTTGTGTAGGAATGCTCCTACTGGGGGTATGTATTTGTTGTGGCATCCCCTGCATGAAAAGACTGATTAAAGATTTTATAGACATGTCAGTTTCTGAAACCTTATGTCAAAGTACTGAGTTTGAAGAACTGTTAAAAGATTGAAAATGCTTTCATAAGTTTAAACTGAATGACTCTCTTAACTGCAAATCCTAAGTGGAAGAGGTTAGGAGAAGAAAACAAACTGTTTATGCTTATTTTGAAAGTAGAATAAAAGTATTAAAAGGGGGGAAATGTCATAAAAATATGTATTAGTATATGTATTAGTAATATGCTTACTGCATTTAGAGCTTGAAAAGGGTTAACACATTTATTCTATTTTACACTGCATAAATCTGTACAAATTGCAGAAGCTCTCTGACCTTGTATTGTCATGAAATATGTGCAGCTAAAATCTTTGCTTATGCCTTGGAAATTTACTGAGAAGAAGATGATTTCTGCTTGTGTCAGGAAAATAATGAATAGAGCAATACCACTTGTATAAATGTTATGAAACTTAGACAAGGAGTTCCGCTTGTGCTGTGAGAAAATACACAGCTGCAGAAGCTATAGATAACTAGAACAAAGACTGCTTGAAAATATGAACTGCAATCAGCATTTGCTTGTGTTTGAGCTAGAAAAGTAGCTTGAAATGTAACACATGCATTAGAACTATACAATAGAAGCTTGTAACGGGCTAGTCCCCACCAAGGCCAGGTTGTTTTTTTCAAAAAGTTTCTCACAAATCTAGTCATGTCAGCAGAAAATCTGAGTAACATCTGCTGTAGAACAATACTGAAAGTTGTGTTTAATAACGTCATCTATAGAAGGCCATGTCTTGTAAAACAGTATAAGAATAGCATACTTCCTGTTAGTAGTTAGGCAAAATCTTTATTTGCATGTTTTTGTCTCCTTGCTGCAAGTTATTAAATGTGCCTTAACTGAACCTTACGTGTATTGGTCTTTGAAGTTTTTTCCTTTGACAAATAGTTTTACAAACCAACCACTCTGGCACATCTACTGTGGTGCGCAGTATCCTCAAGACAGGAAAACATGGATCACAGACTGTGTGCAGTGGCATAACTAGCCACTTGATGGGGTAAAAAATATGGCTGTAGGTGATCCTGTCATGTTGACTAATGTTGCCAAAATGGGAGTGGGTAGTTACTGATAAGTGGGTTGAGGTCCTAGCCTACTTCGACCTATGCCAGGGACCTATGCTAATGGTGGGAGCGGTGTATGTGCCCATACTGGTCAGTGTGTGCCCACCATAAAAAAAAAAAAAAAACATAGCAGCCCTGGGTCAATAAGCTACTGGCTGGCCGGTGTGTAGTTGCCCAGCCAGAGTTACCTGGGATAACTCTGTTGAGTGAAAGCTGGATGTAAAACCAATCAACCTGTTAAACAATTGCTACACTTAATATAGGCTCACTGACAAAATACAGCTTGGAAGTGGATGATAGGGAAGAGGCTGGCCATCCTATATATCCAAGAGACAACATGAAAGGGCAGTGCAGCAAAGCCATTTGGCTTGGGATCCAGAGTCTACTACTCAGGAGGGGGACAGGCTAGAAATGGTGTGGGAATTGTGGTGAGAGAGAGACTTCAGAAGGCAGTGACGGATATCAACAGAGTTAATGACAGACTCATGACAATCAGATTCCAGTGCAATGATAGGGTAGTATTCATAATTTCAGCCTATGGTCGACAGCAGGGTTGTGGTAGTGAGGAAAAAATGCATTCAGACAGCAGTTGCAGGACCTACTGGGTAAAGCAGGCAACAGGAACTGGTGTTGATAATGGGTGATTTAAATGCAGATAGAACATGATATGAGGACTGCCTGGGTCCACATGGGTGGGGGAAAAGGAATAAAGAAGGGGAAGCCATTCTAGACCTTTGCTGGCAAGTGGCATGATAGTAGCCAACACAGATAGTAGCCAACACGTGGCTCAGAAAGAGCGATCACATATAAGAATGGCCAGCATGCAACTCAGGTAGACTTCCTCCTAGTAAAGAAAGGGCAGTGGGGTAGAATCTGTGTCTGCAAAGTCATCCCCAGTGAATAGTCAGCCCACAGCATAAACTACTGGTTGCCACAATCAGCTGCAAGCAGTGGTCAGAGAAGGCTGTAACATAAACAGAGACCAGGCTGAAGAGCTGGAAGTTGAATGGAGAGAAGTTCAAGGAATTAGTCAGGGTTCTAACACCACCCCCTTCCAAAAAAAGGAGGAAATAGTTTGAGTTGAAGAAGAATGTCAGTGCCTCAAAACAGCATGTGTAAGGACTGCAGAACAGATATGGGAACATATATGGCAATAATAAAGAAAGATGGTGGTGGAATGCAGAAGTCATCAAAAGAAAGAAGGAGTGCAGGAAAAAGTGGGAGGTAGAAAAGACAGACCAAGCTAACAAGGAAGAAAGGAGTTGCAATAGCAAAGAATAGGGCATCACAGGTACTCTACCATCTCTTTAGGTGGCACAAAGAAATTATATCAGGTTGTAAGTTAAAGACAGAAAGATAAAGAAGATAGTCAGACACCCTTCATAAGGGATGCCAGCAACAACCTGCTTACCAGTCCACAGGACATCAAAGGCAGATGGAAGGAATATTTCCAGTGGCTTCTGAATGAAGAAACCCCCACAGAAGCTGTACTACCCCAGAAACAGCCTATGATGATAGAAGAAGAGGAGCCCACCCCAGAAAAAGTAAGGACAGAACTATGGAAAATGAAGTCAGGGAAAGAAGCAGGCTCAGATGAGATCAATGCAGATATGATAAAGATGCTAGGTGAGATAGGGAAGAAATGGCTCCTGAGGGTACTGATAGCAGTGTGGAGAGAAAGACATATCCCAGATGACTGGAGAATAAGCATACTTGTGCTAGTGTACAAGAACAAAGGGGACATCCACAACTGCAGACAGTACAGAGGCATCAAACTCCTATCACATTGCATGAAAGTTCTGGAGAGGATGTTTATTAAATGGATATGCAGAGTAATGGAAAGTAAGATGGGAAATGAGCAGTGAGGATTCAGATCTGGATGCAACACAAGTGACCTGATGTTTGCAGTGAGACAGATAGTTGAGAAGAAGCTAGAGATGAGGAAACAGTCAAACTGGGCATTCCTAGACTTGGAGAAAGCATATGACAAGGTCCCAAGAAAGCTGATTTGGGCAGTACTGTGGTGATTTGAAGTCCCAGAAACATTGTTAGAATTAGTGCAGACTATGTACATGGACCCAATGACTCAAGTATGAACATGTTCAGCCCCACAGAGGGGATCCCAGTGGGAGTGGGTGTACACTAGGGTTCAGCTATGAGCCTACTGCTGTTCAAACTGGTTATGGACTACATTAGTAAACAGGTTGAAGGGGGACAGATCAACAAAGTTGCTGTATCCAGATAATGTGGCATTACAGGCAGACTATGAGCAAGAACGTCAGCAAAGGATTTATGGAATGGAATGCAAAACTGAAGACACATGGGATAAAACTAAGCACAGATAAGCCAGTAGTAATGGCAGTAAACTGGTGAAATCAGAAGAAGATGAGAATTGAGATAGAAGGGAAAATAGTGGAACAGGTAAATAGCTTCAAGTATATGGGAGAGATGGTTGAGGAGAAGGGAAGTCTGAATGAAGAGGTCAAAGCTAGAATCAGAGGGGCTGCAGCCAACTGGCATAGAGTCTGAGGTGTAGTCTATGATAGAAGAATGCAAAAGAAGCTGAAATGTAAGGTGTACAAGGCAGTGGTGCAACCAGTACTACTGTAGGCTACAAAAACCTGGGCAGTAAAGGCAGAGCAGATGAGGAAGTTAGAGGTGATGGAAATGAAGTGCCTGAGAAGGGTGATAGGATGCACATTGTTGGGCAGATGAAGAAATGAGGACATAAGAGCAGAAGCCACAGTAGCTCCAATTGCAGAAAAGATCAAAGAGAGCAGATTACGGTGGTTCAGACATGTGCAGAAAAGCAGAAGACAATCTGGTGAAGAAGATTTGCAACAGACAGGAAGAAGGTAAAGAGGAATGAGGATGTCCAGCAAAGAGGTGGATCGATTGCATGAAAGAAGATCTGTGACAGGTATGAATGTCAAAGAAGGCAGGAGTGTGGCATTGAATCGAGAGAGATGGTGACAGTTAGCACGATTCCCCGACCCCATGTAGAAAAAGGGGGCTGCTGCTGCTGATGATGATCTCAGTTGTAAAGAAGCTTGAAATTTTTGGCTTGCAAATTATGTACCACTACCTGCAATGAGTATATCAGGAATACCATGTCAAGAAAAATTTTACTTTAGTAATATTATAAGATAGATTTTTGCTTGATGACCTCAGGGGTACATGGAACAGTAAATTAACACATACAAGATGCTGACTGCACTTGAAATGAAATAAATCTTAAGCAATTTAACTGCATTATCTGTCTGGAGTTTTATGAAATACCACCACATCTCTGAATTTGCTTTTGTGATACTTGTTACAGATTGGACATTTTTTTAACCATCAGCTCAATCTCTTTGGCTATTGTTAGCTAAATCACAAAGCTCTACATCCTTTTCTTATACTTAACAGTTCTTAAATGTGTTTTAGATATTATACCTGATATGAGATGGTTTGTCATAACCAGTTTACTGGGTCTGAACATCAGTCTCTGTTATTCATGAGTTTTGACATACTAGGCATTGTGGATTTAAATTAGTAGTATAACTTTTTCTTGACATTTAGTTATCCCTTTCATTCTCATACTTTTAATAACTGTAGCTCTGTCATTTTGTAAACTGAAGAAATTCTGATAACTAATCTGCAGATGTAAGTAAGTAAACATTGTGTTTTACAATGTCTACTGGTAAATGTATAACTACTTTGTGATCTTTTATCATGGCACATTATGTTCTGTTCATGAGGCTTTACAGTCTGAACTGCATGAATGTGTAAATCATTGCTGCTCTGAACATGTGAATCATTGACTCCTACCCATCACTTTGCACATATAGCTTCTTAATGTATTGTTGCTGAATTGACACATCTTGATGTAACAAATTATTCTGTTTGATTTTATGCATACAACATAGCTTAATCTGACCAAATATTTTACTTTATGCCCAGAGTTAGTCGATAATGCGGTATTGTGCTTGGACAGGGAATTTCTTAAGCCCATTTGGCTGAATGAACTTTCCATAATGATGTTTTCATTTGGTGACTTTTGCACTGGCACTTCTGTTGGCTTCTTGAAATCACTGAAGAAATTATGCAGCCTCAACACATATGTCATGTGCATTCACAGATTTGTTTTTCTGCCTTATGTAGGTCAGTTTGGATATTACACAGATTAGAGTTTACACAGGCACTAGCTTTGTTTGCTTTAGCCACTTGCAAACACGCTTCCTTTCTTGGTATACTTGTGTACCGTAAAATGGTTGGCTTGACCACATTTCACAATTTCTTGTGGTGTATAAATCTACAGGGTTTGATAGGTACAGGTCTCATTCCTTCAACAGCTTACCCCTTGTTTGATCTTCTCTATACCACAAGTCATTCTGTCCTTTGTTAATGCAGTCTTTTGTATCATGAGCGGACGGTGATCCCCTGTGGCGACCCCTAAAAGCCAAAAGAAGAATAGTCTTTTGCTGAATTTTTTGGCTCAATAGTTTGAGCATATATGCTTCTATATCATTATGTGTCCTAGAAAATGGTGAGTAAATGACAAATTCTGTCTCAGCTCACAATAACTTTTCTCTGATTGATGACACTATCTCTGATGCTTTTCAAGAAAGTTAAAATTATTTGCATTTGTACTTTTTCTATTCTTTCTATTATACTCACAGTGAGGATTAAATCAAAATTTAGGATTCAAACTTTCCAGCTTTCCACTAAGTTGTCTTGTAGTGAGACACTTCATCATTGCAGCTGGATAATTCTTCTACAGTGAATTATATTTCAGTACTTCAAAAAACATAAATTCTTGAAAACACATTTTCTTTTTCAGTTCTACAGACATATTTCTCGACTCTCACACCTTGTGATATCTGTATATTTTGATTTATGTGAGGTCTTTAATCAGGCTGCCTTTAAGAAGGAATGTGCACCACATGATAAAGTCAACTTACTCTAGTAAGATAGTCCCATATTTAAAGAGACATACCTTGTGTGCTAAACCTGCCTTGGAGGACTGAAGAGCAACAGCCTTGTTTGCGGCCACATTAGTGGTTTAGCATGTGAGACCCTTTTTAGCTGTTTTGCTATTGGCTGTGTATGGCTGCATATGTGTGTATATATATATATATATATATATATATATATATATAAACTGTGTGTGTGTGTATACACACACACACACACACACACACACATATATATATATATATATATATATAAATATGAATATGTATATATATATATATATATATATATATATATATATATATATATATATATATAAATAACACCAAACATTCTGCATATTATTCTTGATCTTTTTTGATTTATATGGTAAACTATGTATCTACTTTCTTAAAATTTGTATAAATCTATTTGTTAACTGTGGAACTTTTCTCCCCGGGCTTTTGCTGAAAAAGGGCAACAGCTCAGTCAGACTAACCTGGTCAACAAATGTCAAATAAATAAAAATAATGTTTGAATGCATTATTGGTGTTATATGGAAATAGACTTTTGGGGAGTCCTCAAGCTGAACTTTGCTGGGGGATCCCCAGCTATGAACACTGATCTTGAGTATGTCTTCATTGTTTATTTCTGCATATACTGAGGGGAACTATTCATTTTAGAGTCATACTTTTTCAGCATTGTATTGTTTGGTTTCTTAAGTTTCATAAGCTCTGTCTTTATCTTTCTTTGTTGATTAATAAATCTATAAAATGTTATCTCATTTCTAAATTGAATTGGCTTTGCTTTTCTTAAAGTGGCACTTTGCTAGCTGACATCTGCTCTTTCTTTTTCTGATGTATTCCTATTGTTGCTTGACTTTTTCCTTCTATAGGTTCATAGGTGTGTACTAGGCTAATGGCCCTGGACCTTTTACAAGCCTAGCCCATAGGATTAACCTGGTATCATGCCAACCGACCTTAGTTCCGAGTGCCTCTGTTGAGTAGAGCCACTGGAGTGATCCAGGGGGTGAAATTTCTATTTCCCATCCACTCATCAAGATATCTCTTGAAGAGGGTCAGTGAGGTGCTCTGTTTGACATGTATGGGAAGTCTATTCCATAGCATGGGCAGACTCTGGATTATGAAACTGTCCCTCCAGCATGTTCTGTTGATTGTGGTAATGAGGGTGAGGTCTCTGGAGCATGTGGTGCGGATGGATTGGGATTTCTTTAGATGTAGCATTTTTAACAGAGCTGGGTCAGACATGGCTTTGTAAGTCAAGCAGAGATCACCTCTAAGTAGGCGATATGAGACAGAGAATAGTTGGAGTTTTTTTGAGCCTGTCCATATAGGGCAAGTGTTTAAGACCTAGGATCCTCTTTGTGAGGTACATTTGTGGCCTCTTCAGTAGTTGCAGATGTCTAGTGAGGTACATGCCAAATAGTACATGCCTAAAGACATGCTTCTGGAGAATTTCTCCCCGGGCCTCTGCTGAAAACAGGATCTGTGGAACCTAGTCGGACTTTCCCGGTCAACAAATGTTAAATAAAAAATAAAAAAAAAAATACTCGATGACTGGCCTAATGAGGGAAGAGTAGGGGGAAACAATGACCTCTTTCTTCCTGGATGCAAAACCCTTAGTAACGATATGTGCCACATAGAAGGACTTTCTGACCACAGTGGCAATGTGGTGGCCAAAAGAGAGGTTGCTGTCAACCTGTGTTCCCAGATCTCTTATAATTCCTTCTGTGTTCAGTGGACTACCATCGATTTGGTAATTCATGGGAACTGGGTTTTTCCCAAAAGGGATGATGACAGATTTTTGGTATTGAGCTTAAGGCCATGGTAATAACACCAGTCGTTGGTCTCAATGAGGCCTTTCTGTAGGATGTCAGAATAACTTGGGGAGTTAATAATAGCTCTCAACTTGCAATCATCTGTGAACTTTGTCAGCCAGAGTCCCTTCATGTTGTCCTGGACTTCAGAGAAGTAGATACCAATCAGGAGAGGACCCCAGGACCAAACCCTGTGAGACTGTACTCGGGACTGTTTGGTAGTCTGACTTCGAGTCAGCTACTTTCACACTGTGGGTTCTATCTGTGAACCAGTTTGCAACCCACCTAGTGAAATAGGAGTTGATGCCTAGCTTAGTCAGTTTTTCTATGATTCCTGAGTGAGGAATGGTATCAAAGGCCTTGGCCAGATCAAGGTAGGCTGTATGAACCACCTTGCATTCATCCTCAGCTCTGGTGACAGACTCAAAGTCGACCAGGTTGAGCAGGCATGATGCACCCTTCACAAAACCAAACTTTGTGGGATCCAGAGTTTGGAGATTGCCTATATCTTTGTTTATTAGGTCCATGATGATGCATTCCATAGCTTTGCATATCAGACTTATCAGGCTAATGGGGCGATAGTTCCCAGGTTCTGTAGTCACTCCTCTTTTGTGGAAAGGGATAACTGTAGTAGTGCAGCATTCGGCAGGGACAAAGCCTGAGGTGAGGCTGGGATAGAACAGGGCACACTGGTGAGGTGGCAGTTCACTCTGTAGTTCATGTAGAACACAGCCAGGGATATTGTCAGGTCTCATAAAAGCTGTATTCTTGGCCTTGAACAGTGCTGTTTTAACCTGTGCAGCAGTAATACTGGGTGACTGGCAATCTACTGGTATTGTGATTGGTCCTTTGGTGGGGGAGAGTTTGGTGGGGTAAAGTTGGCACTGAATCTGTCAGCCAGTATATTGGCAATATCTGTTGGCTCGGTATAGGAGGTACCATTGTGCAGTAGCTCAGAGAAAATCTGGGTATTGCTGTGGAGATTCTTTACATAACTATAGAAGGCATTGTGGTTGTCTTTACTATCTGCTGCAATTCTGTTTTCATTGCTAGCTTTAGTTGATTTGATGAGGGATCTCAGCTTTTTGTTGAGGCTGATAAGGGAGTTTTTCCAGTCTTGGGACTTCACCTTATTCTGCATCAGTTTCCTCCTTTTGTTGTACAGTTTGTTTATGGCAAGGGACCACCAGATTGGCTTCCTTTTTTTGGAGGAGGGCATCTTGGTTTTACTGGGTATGGCGAGATCTATGCATTTGTGTACGTGATCGTACAGTGCATTGGTGTATGATTCAGCAGTCATGCAACTATTCTCCATTTGCATGGGTGCCGTGAAGTTAGCCACCTCTGTTTTTAGGAGCCCAAAGTTAGCTTTGAAGAAGTTTTCATGGTGGTTACCTTCGTGGGGTGGGAGGGATGTAGATTTCCAGGGTGTTTAGTTTGTGGTCGGCTCTAACCAGGGAAGAGTTGACTATTGGTGTAGAGCAATGGTCAACCATGTTAGTAATGACCAGGTCAAAGATGTTGCTACCTCTAGTGGGGGTAAGAAGAAGCTGGCCCAGGGCATTGGAATTAATGAATTCCAGGAAACATTTATCAAGTGTATTGGTACATGAGTAGTTTTCCCAATTAATGGAGGGGTAGTTGAAGTCACCCAGTATGAGAGTGTTAGGTTGGACCCTAATATTCTCCAGGATGCTTAGGAAGGTGGAGTGTGAGTCTTGGGACATGGTTGGGAACCTATAGCAGACTATGACCTAAATTGCTGTCTTACCCAATATTAGCTGCATCTGAAATATCTCTGATACATTATGTTGGGCTACCAGTTTGGAGGTGTGCACATCCTTTATGACTATGGAAACACCACCACCTTTGGAGCTTCGGTCCAAGTTCTAGGGATAAAAGGTGTGGAATGAGTTATAGCCTGGTAGTGCAAGGGTGCTTTCTGCTGGCTTGAACCAGGTCTCTGTTACAGCACAAATGTTGAGTTTTCCATTTTAAGGAGTGCTTCAAGTGAGTGCATTTTGAGATTTAGACTTCTAGCATTGAGCAACATGACCCTCAGATTGCATTTGTTTAAAGCTGTTATTGTGGTAATTTGGTCTTTGGAACACTGCCTAAAAAAAGGCACTATAGGGTTGGCAAGAGGTCTGGCCAGTATCCAGAATCCCATTGGTGACAGATGCAGGCCATCTCTGGCAAAGCATCGAGGTCTGTCAATAATGTCATCTCAGGCAGTCAAATACTGGATCCCCTTAGACTGACAGCAGAAAATTAGCCAAGTGTTGAAATCAATCATTTTCTGCTTGTACTGTGGTATCATTCTGGGTGATGGTAGGAGGCTGTTCAGAACTAGGGTCATACCCGCCTGGGCTACATAATCCGAGAGCTCCTCCATGTCTCTTTTCATGTAGTTCAGGGAGATACGTCTCATGTCATTCACACCCACATGTACAATGACGGAGGACCTGTATGTGTGCATTATGTGATGGATCCTGACACCTGACAAGCAGCTGACTGTTACTTTCTCCTTATTCAACCTAGTGAGTGGGACATCAGTGTGCCTCACTATCGAGTCACCCATGACTAGTGTGTTGGAGATGCTGTTTTGCCTTAGGGGCTTTGGTTGAGTGGCACACTGTTTAGTAGAGTTATGTGTCTCTTGATTAGTGTTGTGTTGTGGTGGTTGAGTGCTGAAGGTCTCTGCTGTTTGGGCAGATTTTTCTTGAGAGCCTCTGTGAAGGTAGGTGTGTGGTTTGTGTTTTTATGTGAAGGCAGTACTGGTGTGTGTTCTGGAGTGCTTTGTGTTCCATGTGTTGTGGTGCAAGTGTTGACCTTCTCCTCTTGACCAGGTATTCTGGTCTTGGCTGGAGAGTGTGCGGCTTCCAATTTGGATATATAATTGCATCTCTCCCAAGTCAGAGTGTTGGGAGGTAAGAGGAGTGGGAGTGTACATGAGGCAGTTGCTACATTGCCTCAGGATGCCCAAGTTCACTAGGTTAAAAGGAGAATGCACAGGGAACTGATCTTTAGACATGCCTGGAGGAGTGGTCATTAATAATAAGTACTGGAGCTGTTTCCTTGTAGAATGTTTAGTGCTGGTAGCACTTTTGTGTGCTACAATAATTGCTACAAGAATTCTGGTAAAGTGCTAGACTAATGTGCTTGTAAAAGTGCAGGAGAGAAAATTAGCAGATCTAAGGGAAAATTTGAAGAGCAGACTTTCTGGTACTGCTCAGAGGCTTACAGACAGTCCTGGATACAGTAAATCTGTATCTGGACTAGACTAGTTACAGGAAAGGTGGAAAACAAGTGCAAACACAGGCTTTTAAACCAGAAAGTTGAAAGAGACTGAAAAACTGCCCAAACGGCCAATAAACTACAATTTCTGGGCCAGAAAACACTCCTCTTGTGGTAGATAGGCTACCTAGTGCTTACCACTCCCACTGATAATCTAGAAGGCTTCCCTCCAACACAGAAAGGCTTGCTGGGCTTAGAAGCTTACAAATAGTCCCGGATACAGCAAATCTGTATCTGGACTAGACTAGTTACAGGAAAGGCAGGAAACAAGCTTAGAATTTTTTTTCCACAGAAAAGCAGCTAAAACGGCACTAAAAGCAATTCATGTGCAGTGCAAGCTAGCACACTTGAGTGTGTAGCAATATTAAAGCAAGTACAGTTTAAATAAATGCAATTTATTCAAACTTGTATTCTGAACTGAATTCAAGTATTGTTTTATTCAACTCTTATGTATATGTATAGTTCCCAAAACGCTATGTGTTTTCCTCTAATCTTTAATTTCATTCTAATTAATGTATGCATTGTATTTTCTTTGTTTGTGATGTCTATATTTGTTTCCCTTGCACTTTGTTGACTCATTAGTCACAGTTATCATGGGTCCTTTTGGGTATCCTTATTTACACATTTGTTAGTGTAAGTGTATATGTGTATGCTAAATGTCTAAGACCCCTCACCAGCTTTACATACTTCACTTGAACTCTTTCTAACTCATTCCAAGAAAGATTATTTGACTGTACAGGAACAGTGGTATTTACCTAACTTTCCCAAATAAGCATGCTTAGGCTTTGCTCCCTGTCCTCCAAACCCTGGCAGTAGTTGGCACTTTATATCTCATGACCTTTTCCCCATAGTTTTGCTCTCCTAACAGAAGAATCTCCTGTTGGAAGCTGTTTCTTTCTCATTCTGAATTCTGTGCCTGCTTCTTGAGGATCTCCACTGTGAAGATTCAAACGTTGTCTGTAATCTCTACTGTGGGTGCTTTCTTAGATGAATTTATCCATGCTAACACAACTTAAACATTGTGAAGAAGTAAAGGTGGTGGGATGTGCCTATATTACACCACCATCATCTTCCGAGAGTCCACTGATGAGCAACTATTCCTCTTTCTTGGCCACTTCTTGAGCAGGAGTGACAGTGTTTTTTGTGGTCTGTGGAGATGAGATGTAGGCCCCTAAATCTGATTTCAGGAACCAAGCCCAGATGTGTGCCTGTCATTCAGCCATTAATACATCCTCCAGAATGTCTCCATAATGATTGCTTCACAGCAATTGTACTGTAACACTCTCCTAATATTGCCTGTTAGCTGTTTTGTTCTCTCTTTCTGACCACTATTTCTTTATTTATTAATTTGCTTGTTTGCTTTCTTATATATTTATTTGCTTCTTTTCTCCTAGTTATCATGTTTCTGATTTGATTATTCAAAGAATATAAAATTAAATATGGACATGACCTCAACATATGTGTAGAACATTGAAAAGAAATGGCTGGAGCCTTGAATTTGCAAGTTTAGTGTGAAATAAGTTGGACAATAAACCTGAGCTTGAAATACACAGTTTCTAACAACAGAAGGTGCTCAGACATGATAAGTATAATGGAAAGGAATGTTATTTAGAGTGTTAAGACTTTATGCAATATGGATACTGAGCTTCAGTTAGGTACTTCTACAAACAAGATCAAAGAAATCTTAACAGACTTCCTAAGGAGAAAAAAAAAACATTGTTTAACCTATTGTTTGTAGAAGGTTCTGCTTTGGGTAACTGTAATTATTATATTTAAATGTGTGTGTGTGTGTGTGTGTGTGTGTGTGTGTGTGTGTGTGTGTGTGTGTGTGTGTGTGTGTGTGTGTGTGTGTGTGTGTGTGTGTTTGTGTATGTGTGTGTGTTATGGGTGGTGGAGTGAACAGCTTAATAGTTATTACCAGGAAGTGTTTTGAATATTGTGGGATTGCATTGTTACAAGAAGGTAGACAATGTACATAGCCACAAATGTATTCCAGTACAGATTTGCATATGAGAGGTCAGCCCTCATGAGCCTTGTGAACTTAGGTTCATAGGTTCATAAGTAAGTACTAGGCTATCTGCCCAAGGGCATTTATAAGCCGAGCTAGAGTGTGTTGGCTTTCGTCACCCCCTTAGATTAGTTCCCTGTGACTCTGACCAGCAGAGCCATTAGTTCCCTGCACCTCTGTCCAGCAGAGCCACTGCAGTGATCCCCGGGGTAAATTTTTCTGTTTCCCATCCACCCGTCAAGGCTTCTCTTGAAGAGTGCTAATGAGGGGCTCTGCCTACTGAATATTGGAATTTTGTTCCAAACCATGGGGAGTCTCTGGGTCAGAAATCTATCCCTCCAGCACGTCCTATTTAACGTTGTGGTAAGGTTTATATCCCTAGAGTGTGTGGCTCTCAGGGATTGGGTTTTTTTTTAGGTGGAGCATATCCATCAGTTCTGGGTTGGACATGGCCTTGTATGTCAGGCATAGATCACCTCTGAGTAAGCGGTATGCAACTGAGTATAGCTGGAGTTTCTTTAGTTGGGCTGCATAGGTTATCTGTTTGAGACCAGTAATCCTCTTGGTGAGGTACTTCTGTGGTCTTTCCAGCTGTTGCAGGTGTCTTGTAAGGTACATCCCAAATGGGGCATTGTATTCTATAATGGGTCTAATAAGTGATGTGCAGAGAGGCACAATAACCTCCTTTGATCTGGATGTGAACCCTTTTGAGATTAGGTGGGCCACATAGAAGGATTTTCTAACCACCTTAGCAATATGATTATCAAAGGAGAGATTACTATCTACTTGGGTCCCCAGATCCCTTATTACTTTTTCTGTATTTAGGGGACTACCACCTATGTGGTAGTTCGCGGGTACTTTGTTTTTTCCAAAGGGGATGACTATGCACTTTTTGGCATTCAGCTTAAGGCCATGATTTTGACACCAGATATCCATCTCAGTGAGACCATTCTGGAGGGTGTCTGTATCAGCCGGAGAATCAATTATGGCCCCTAGTTTGCAGTCGTCTGTGAACTTGGTCAGCCATAGTCCTCCTGTGCTTGTCTGTACCTCTGAGAAGTATATACCAAACAGGAGGGGTCCTAGGACTGATCTTGGGGGACGCCACTTGTAACCGGTTTAGAGTTGGACCTAGAGTCTGCAACTCTCACCGTGTGGGTTCTGTCCATGAGCCAATTTGCAACCCATCTCGTGATGTAGGGGTTAATGTTCAGGTTGGTAAGCTTGTCTATAATACCAGAATGGGGAATGGTGTTGAAAGCCTTTGCGAGGTCTAGGTAGGCTGTGTGGACCTCCTTACCCTCATCTAATGCCTTGGTAACTGTCTCAAAGAAGTCCACCAGGTTTAGCAGGCATGATCTGCCCTTAACAATGCCAAACTGGGTGGGGTCCAAAGTTTGGAGGTTCCCAATGTCTCTGTTAATGAGTTCCATGATGATGTGTTTCATAGCCTTGCAGACCAGGCTAGTCAGGCTTATAGGGCGATAGTTCCCAGGGTCCATTGTGGCGCCACCTTTGTGGAGTGGGATATCTGTTGCTGTGTGCCACTCTGAGTGTACATAGCCTGTAGAGAGGCTGAGTTTGAGTAGTGTGTTTAGGTGGGGGGTTAGTTCATTTTGGAGATCTTGTAGGACGCAGCCTGGGACACCATCCGGTCCCATTGGGGCTGTGTTTTTGGCTTTGGATAGGGCTGTTTTAACCTGTGTGTTGGTGATTGCTGGGGCCTTACATTCTTCTGGTATGGTTATGGGCCCTTTAGTGGGTGAGAGGGGTGTGACATTTGCACTAAACCTGTCTGTCAAAATGTTGGCAATATCAGTCAGTTCAGTGTATTTTGTGCCATTCTGCACCAACTCAGAGCAGATCTGAGAGTTTCCACTTAGGTTCTTGACATAGCTAAAGAATGCTTTGTGGTTATCTTTGGAGTCCTTGGCAATTTTTCTTTTGAAGCTAGTCTTGGATGATTTAATGAGGGATCATAGTTTCTTGCTGATACTGATCAGGGATGTCTTTCCTTCTAGGGATTTTGCTCTTTTCTGTACTAGTTTCCTCCTTCTATTGTAGAGCCTGTTTATGGCAGGGGTCCACCAGACTGGTTTACTTTTCTTGGAGGAGTGAGTCTTGGTTTTACATTGGATAGCATGATCCATGCATTCCTGCAGATGGTCTTAGAGTGCCTTTGTATAGGTTTCAGCAGCTTGGACAGCATTGTCCATTGGCGTGGGGGCTGTGAACCTTTCCACCTCGGTCTTAAGTAACTTGAAGTTTGCTTTTGAATAGTTTTTTTACAGTGGTTTCCTTGAATGGGGTTGGGGGCGAAATGTGGATATCCAGAGTGATTAGTCTATGGTCTGATCTAACCAGCGAGGGGTTGACGTCAGGTGTGGAACACCGGTCGCCCATGTTGGTGATGACCAGGTCCAATATGTTGTTCCCTCTGGTGGGGGTGTTGACCAGTTGATCCAAGGTGTTCGAGTTTATAAATTCTAGGAAGCGTTGGGCAAGGGAGTTAGTACTTGAGTAGTTCTGAAACAGTAAAATAAACACCACTAAGATAAAGCGAAGCTGTAAAACAACAAAATGTCCAAAGAGAAAAAAAACAGCTTCACAGCACAAAGTATTAAAAGTGTAGAAGGTTTTAATACGAATATTCCAGTTTTCCAAAACAAAGCTTTCGAACAAAGTTCTTTATCAGTGTTACAAGTTCTTTTCCATATACATTCTTTTATACAACCCTAAAATAATCACGACACAACCTGACCTAGCATATAAATATATTAATTAATAAGCATAGACATTTAAGGATACATATCATTAATTAATTTTAATTCAATAAAAATAAAAGTGATAATAGAATAAAAAAGACTATTATTTCATTTTATCAAAGTTTAATAAAAGACAAAAAACGCTGAACCCATGTGTCTTGAGATGCTCGAAGAACTGGACAAGGAAGCGAAAATATAGTAAAAGAAACTTTTAATAATCACAAAAGTTAAGTGCTTTCACTCGTACAATATGAGCTTCATCAGAACTGAAACATATCAGTACACCTATACAAGTTAAATATAAACTTTATGGCGCCAAAGTTAACAGCCAACATAATTTAAAATGACAGTGCTGATTACATACACAATTAACATAAATATTAGTATTAAAAACATTATGTAGAACTATATGATAAAAATATAAATATTTAAAATCTTTATACACAAAATGTATATATTAAAGCATGTATTTGATGCTTATATAATCATTAATTCCTGGTTCATTGGCAGCATCCGTGAATAACTGCTACCAGGTTTCTTTATAAAATAACAAACTTCTAGGGTCACCCCCTCTAGGATCAATATTAACACTATCAATAATACCAAATTTGAACTTATGGCCATCACCATATTTTTTTTTTGATGTGCTTAAAAAGCGCATTCTTCTCATTTTTGGTCCTAATACTGTATAAGTGTGCATAAATGCGTTTATTAAATTTCTGTTCTGTTTTACCAATATAGAATCCAGAATACGCTACGCATTTGGCCAGGTATATTACCCATCTAGTATTACAGTTCCCTTGTTTGAATCTAATAATTGTCTTGCTTAAATTGTCCAATACAATATTTTCTTCCTCCAAAATTGTATAACATTGATGGCACATACCACATTTAGTGGCGTGTCTTTTACTTGGTGGTTTATAGTCAATTTGTCTTTCCAATAACTTTTTGATGTTCTGCCCCATCTTATGAACGAAAATCGGCTGGGTACCCAAAATGTGAACAAGATTCTGGTCCGCCAATATGATATCCCAACTATTAATCATAATCTTTTTAAACTTGCCTACATATGGGCCATACTCTATGATACATGCTCTTCCAAAATTGGGAGTATTGTGTTTATGTGTGTGCTGTTCCACCTCTGTCCTGTTAGCTAAATAATAGTATTCACCTAATAAGAATTTATATTTCTTGCCCCATTCTTGAACAATGCTCGTTGTTATTTTATTCATAATCCTAACATCATAACCCCTTTCACTAAATAGGGTAGTGATGTATGAAACCTCGTCCAGCATCTCAATAAATGTGGAGGTCATTCTGATTGCTCGAATGATCTGACCTCTAAAGATGTTTTGAAATAACTTCCTAGGGTGATTACTTGTAAATTCCAGATAACTATTTGAGAAAGTATTGTCCCAACTTTTTACCAGTGATTATTTTAAATATATTAAATATTATTCAAGGTACCTGGATGATATTTATATATTATGGGATGGCAA
Source organism: Protopterus annectens (assembly GCF_019279795.1). Taxonomy (NCBI): domain Eukaryota; kingdom Metazoa; phylum Chordata; order Ceratodontiformes; family Protopteridae; genus Protopterus; species Protopterus annectens. The sequence continues at coordinate 352,770,571 of NC_056730.1, read as the reverse complement.
TAGGCAGATACTCGATGAATTTTTGATGTTTTTAAACACCAGTAGCGACTACCTCAAATTCACCTATACTTGTGATAATGAGGGACTTCCATATCTTGACACATTCATTTCCAAAGGAGAAGGATGCTTTAAATCTAGGTTACATAGAAAAAATACTTTCTCAAATAGTTATCTGGAATTTACAAGTAATCACCCTAGGAAGTTATTTCAAAACATCTTTAGAGGTCAGATCATTCGAGCAATCAGAATGACCTCCACATTTATTGAGATGCTGGACGAGGTTTCATACATCACTACCCTATTTAGTGAAAGGGGTTATGATGTTAGGATTATGAATAAAATAACAACGAGCATTGTTCAAGAATGGGGCAAGAAATATAAATTCTTATTAGGTGAATACTATTATTTAGCTAACAGGACAGAGGTGGAACAGCACACACATAAACACAATACTCCCAATTTTGGAAGAGCATGTATCATAGAGTACGGCCCATATGTAGGCAAGTTTAAAAAGATTATGATTAATAGTTGGGATATCATATTGGCGGACCAGAATCTTGTTCACATTTTGGGTACCCAGACGATTTTCGTTCATAAGATGGGGCAGAACATCAAAAAGTTATTGGAAAGACAAATTGACTATAAACCACCAAGTAAAAGACACACCACTAAATGTGGTATGTGCCATCAATGTTATACAATTTTGGAGGAAGAAAAAATTGTATTGGACAATTTAAGCAAGACAATTATTAGATTCAAACAAGGGAACTGTAATACTAAATGGGTAATATACCTGGCCAAATGCGTAGCGTGTTCTGGATTCTGTATTGGTAAAACAGAACAGAAATTTAATAAACGCATTTATGCACACTTATACAGTATTAGGACCAAAAATGAGAAGAATGCGCTTTTTAAGCACATCAAAAAATATGGTGATGGCCATAAGTTCAAATTTGGTATTATTGATAGTGTTAATATTGATCCTAGAGGGGGTGACCCTAGAAGTTTGTTATTTTATAAAGAAACCTGGTGGCAGTTATTCACGGATGCTGCCAATGAACCAGGAATTAATGATTATATAAGCATCAAATACATGCTTTAATATATACATTTTGTGTATAAAGATTTTAAATATTTATATTTTTATCATATAGTTCTACATAATGTTTTTAATACTAATATTTATGTTAATTGTATATGTAACCAGCACTGTCATTTTAAAGTATGTTGGCTGCTAACTTTGGCGCCAAAAAGTTTATATTTAACTTGTATAGGCGTACTGATATGTTTCAGTTCTGATGAAGCTCGTATTGTACGAGTGAAAGCGCTTAACTTTTGTGATTATTAAAAGTTTCTTTTACTATATTTTCACATCCTTGTCCAGTTCTTTGAGCATCTCAAGACACAGGGGTTCAGCGTTTTTTGTCTTTTATTAAGTTGTATCTTCACGCTGAAAAATAATTTTTTTATCAAAATTTCATATATTGCTGTTTATATTTCAAGATTGGCTTAATAGAAACTTGTTTATTAATTCCAGGTGGAGAATCCACATGAAGTCGAATAATCCACTCATATTCCTTCTTGTCCAACTTGGTGTTAATATCTCCTCTTCTTAAACTTGGCTCCAAAACATCTATAACCTTAAATACAAAACTATGTGCCAGTCCTTCCTCATCTATATGTTTAGCTAATGCATTTGTTAATATACTCCTTCTAATGTCCGATTTATGTTCTATAATTCGATTTTTAAGTTTTCGAGTAGATTTTCCTACATAAAATGCCATACATAATGTGCATGTAGCTAAATAAACTATTAAGGGTGTACTGCATGTTGCCCAACAACTAAAATAAAACTTATTCTTACTTATAGGATGAATAAAAATATTAGAAGAACATATGTCAGAGCAACATGAGCAGTTAAAACAAGAAAATGTACCTTTCTTATTTGAAGTGGCTGTTATCTTTCTATTTAATGAAAAATCTTTGTAACACAAACGTTGTTTAAGATTACCACAATTCTTATATGTAAATAGGGGAGTTTCAGGAATTATATCATTTAAACCAGGTTAAGCTCTTAGTATACCCCAGTTTCTTCTTATAATATCCTCAGTAGGTTTACTACTTCTACTATATGTCATAGTATATCTCAGACGACCAGATATATTGTTGTCCCATTTTCTATTAGATCTATAGCCATCATTCGAAAAATAGGGCTTAATCTCATTTCCCCCTCTGGTTCAACACTTCTTCTCTAAGGCTGGATAGTTGTAACATATCATATCCTCTATCGTTAAATTCTTTAGTCATCTCATTCATTTGCTCAATACATATATTATCATCAGTATTGTCTATTAACCCTTATATATTGACTCTTTATGATGAGTAGTTCTCCCAGTTAATGTTTGGATAGTTGAAATCATCCAGTATTATGGTGTTTGGTATGACCTTCATATTTCCCAGGCCTTCTATGGCCTTGGACTTTGGTATGTCCACAATACATAGCACACTCTTGTTGATACATCATAAATCATACAAGTAAGGTGTACTGAACAGCAACAAAAAATTTCTGGTAATGTATGATTTATGATAAATTTACTCTGCATCCAAACTGCCGACTACCTCATAACATTAACAGTATCTGTTAAGATTAACCTGGGTCTGTGTTTTAGCACATTTGTTTTATTCATGATGGGAGAGTATTAACTTTCGCATAAGGCAATACTGTAGTCAGAACAGTGTAACAATAAACTTAACAGTCAGTAAAGGCTTAATATTCAGACAGTTTTAACTGTATAATAAAACTTTTGTCCAGTACTGCTGTTCATCAGAACCCTAGAGTGACATAACATATTTAATGTTCTCTCTCTTCTTATTTTTAATTTGTGTCTTAATTAATTCATTTATTAACTGAATAAAATATAATTTGACACACACTGTTTTATGAACATTCAAAAAAATTTCCAAAGCCATACTCTTTCGTAATATTCCATGTTTGATTATAATTTACAGATTGAAACGCCGTTAACACATCAGACACCATACTAAAGGCTTAACCCTATATTTTATTCTTTTGGTAGTACATGCCTTTCTCATCATCATCATGAACTGGACATTATTGTTAATTCGTGTTTCCTGTTAACTAAAATATCTGTCTTGCAAGCATTGCTTATTTAGACAGACTAACAACTTGCCAATTATAAATTCTTGTTTTCTTTCTCTAGAATTAGCTAATCTTCCTACACACCTCTTGTATTGTAATTTATTGTCTAGTTAAATGTCAGAGCAGCCTCTCAGCATTTTGTTCTGTGTTAAATGAGCATTGACTCTAATGTAACATGCCAAACTTTGATTTTTATCACAGGGCATGACCTGGTCTTCTATTGTTTCTCTCTGTCTCTCATGCATGCATACACACACATCACACAGACACACACACACACACACACACACACACACACACACACACACACACACACACACACACACACACACACACACACAGTCTGTCTCTCAGGTGTATTCTAGGCTGTGCATTTTTTCCACACTACTAATCTATGAAAACTGCGGCGGTGGTGCTGCGGTAGCATTGTGGCCACACAGTTAGATGTTGCTCGTTCGATTCTCAGTTAGAGCGTCTTCTGTGTAGCGACATGCGTGAATGGGCATTCCTTCATTGAAGGTTGTGCGTTAGGCCCGGCAAACCAGTACGTAAAAATCTACTGCCAATCATTAGCGGACCGGAGTTCCGCTGTGGCGACCCCTAACCGGGAAAAGCCAAAAGACACAAACAAACTAATCTGTGAGCCTTTTGCTCAACACTCTGAGAGGTGTGAGATACAAGCTTTTCATCAAAAGGGAATAATAAAAGGCTTTTTCTTTAAATTCTACTTAAATATTTTAAGTTGCATTTATAGTGACCTGTGTGATGATACTTTTTGTACATCTCTGCTTTTTGTCCATTTATCTGTTTGCATTTTTTAGTTTGTTCTGGGATATTAGTCTTGTAGCTTCATTTGCAGTTGTGTGAAGATTGTGTATTACTGCAAAATTTTAGCATTGTTTATGCATTATACTGGACTTCTCTTTCCATAAGTAGTATTATGTGTAAAAGGTAGCTTTTTATTTGTATTTTGAACCCAGTCTGGACAATTTTGTAGCTTCTTTCACAGTTGTGGCAGGAGTGTGATCTGCTGCCGGATTTGAACCTCATTTAGTCATTTATTACAGTGTTACTGGTAAATTTCTTAGTTTGTTTTAGTTTTTTAGTTTGTTCTGGGACCTTAGTCTTGTAGCGTCATTTGTAGTTGTGTGAAAAGTATGTATTATTGCAAGATTTTAGTGTAGTTTGTATATTATGCTGCATGGTTTGTATATTATACTGCACTTCCATGTAAAGGGTAGCTTTTTACATATTTTAAACACAGTCTAGAAATCTTGTAGCTTCTTTCATATTTGTAGTAGGACTGTAATGCCAGATTTAAGCCTCATTTAGTCAGTTATTACAGTATTACTGGTACATTTCTGCATGGTCTGGTGCCTTAGTCTGTGGTACGTTTGCAGTAGTGGGAATATTGTGAACTCTGCTCCAGAGTTTGTGCTTCAGGACTTTTTATAGCTATATATACCTGCTTAAAGTTGCATACCAGTAATCTTGTGCCTTAATTTGTGGTGAGTTGAAGTAGTGGCAATATTGTGAATTCTGTTCCAGGATTTGTGCTTCAGTACTTTTTATAGCTGTATTGCACTTGAGTAAATGTCCCTTGTTACAAATGGTTTCCTGCTCATTTTCCCAGATCTCCCATCTGTTTGGCACCCTAGTCACAAACCTAGGGGGTCATAAGTTAATGCTGCTCCATCCTTGGCAGATACGAGATTTATTTTATTGTTTTGTACTTCAATTAAATGTTTAGAGTACTACTGCTTTAGTCTTGCTTTCCCTTTCAGTTATTCTACTACTTCTGTCTTTTCCCAGTTAGGGATCGCCACAGCAGAACTCCAGTCCACTAATGATTGGCAGTGAATTTTATGGTGTCGAATTGCCAGTCCGGTGCTCAACCTTCAAAGAAGGCACACCCACACAACACACGCACCTACATGCATGTTTTTTAAATTCACTTGACTGCGGGGAGGACATGCAGACTCCACACAGAAGATGCTCCAGCTGAGAATCGAACCAGTGAATCTTTTGCTGTGAGGCAACAACACTAACCACTGCACCACCGTGGCCTGGTTCCCTTTCAATCATTTTAAAGGCCCTTAATATATTACTTGAAATTGCCTTGCCAAGGTATATTACGTTTTTGTTGTAGCATTGTACTCACAAGCAGTTTTTCTTGGTATTATTACATCAAGAGGTCAGCAGTGCCCTGTACAAGCACAAACACTCAGAATGCAAATGTTATTTATATAATTTTTTATTAAAACTGAAACCTGTAAATTAGTGTGGCTAAAACAAAGTCATTGTGCAGAGACATGCTAATAGCAGCTAGTTTGCAAATTAAATGTCACTACTATCAAATATTAGCACAATCTAACCTTGTGCAGTTTCAAACCCCAGAGAACATTCAAAGAGACCTCTGTATAACTCAGTCTATGACCTGTAGTAGTAGTAGCACACCCAAATACAGGTCCAGACAACATGGATATGCAATTTTCAAATGTCTCCAAAGTCAGCTTGGTAGATATGGGCATCCTAAGACAAAGTAGAAATTGTCTCATGTTCACAGACAACCTTTTAATCCTTAAAAAACAAACATAGTATGTAAAATATGTGCATACAGAGTTTCACTGGAGGCAAAAACTGTACATGCAAATAAGGTTGTCAAGAACACAAACACTTGCATCCACCACAAATAGTATCCACTACACACATAGACCAACTTATGCTGAGGCACTAGAAAGCAATCTTCCCAAACCTCAAAGACCTTCTAAGCCTATAAATGGTAATGCCTATCCTTAGCCATTTCTAAAACACCCACCAAAAGCTACACCAAACACCAATACTCCTACGCCCACTGGAGCACCAAGAGCAAAGCCCATAAAGCAAGCCAACACATTACCTTGGACTCTTGTCATAGGGAATTCTGTTGTATGACTGACAGAGGACACACTCACCAGACTGAACAAGTAGATGACAATGCTTAGTTGCTTATCTGGAGCCTAGATCTACCATGTTATGCATGCACTCAAGTCATTACACCACAGGTACCAGTATGATTTGCTCATAGTCTATGTATGTGGGTGTTAATTACCTGAGACATACTTCACTGGACCATATGAAGAGTGACATTGTTGATCTCTCTCTGAATATGTACTTAGACAGGTATGCACCTTGCACTGAGCTGCATTCTACCTCCACCAAGAACAATGCCAGAGTATGAAAAAAAGATGACGGACTTTAATAATTTGCTCAGTTTCTAGTGTCTTTCGAGGGGGATTCAATATATATCAGCATGGAAGGACATGTTTAACAGAACATGTTACTTTGCAAAAGATGGCCTGCACCTGTCTCTTCTATGCTTCCAAAAATTGGTAAAACTTTTTTCACCCCTTAGTGCCTTTTTTCAGGCAATGCCAAAATGACAAACCTACTGACAAAGCAAATGAAACCCAAAGAAACCTAAAGGTGTCACTACTTAGTGCTAGGATCCTAAACAAAACAACTCCACACCCTACAAGCTCTCCTCACTCTAGAGAATATGCACATCTGTGCTGTTATTGAGCCATGGTTTAAATCTGCAGAAGGTACTCTAGCAGTGCAAGGCTTCATTGCCTTCCACACATTTAGGCCATCAGCTGCCCAGACAGGGACAAAAGTTGGAGGAGTCTCAGTCTGTATTAGCAATAAGCATAACTCTGTGTTGGTTAAACAGGATGATGTCCTGGAGTTTATCTATGTGCAAGTCACCCTAGACAAAATCCCATACCATATCCTAACAAGCTTTAGGTCACCCTGCACATCCTTCGAATCCCATAGCTTGTACCTAGACCTACTGGGGACACTCACCATTAAATCAAATATCCTATTCATGGGAGACTTTAACTACCTCCTCTATAGAATGGGAAATGTACACTGCTTCATACTTGCAGGCACAACTGGTTCATATTCAAAGGAACAACAATTCCTAGACTTTATTAACACAAATACTCTTGACCAGATAGTACACACACCCACCAGAGGTTCAAGCATGTTGGACCGGGTACTCACCACTATGGGATAACAATGCATTCCTCCCCCAATTTCACATTCTCACTGGAGAGGTTGGACCAGAAAACTGTCTTCTTTGAAATAAAAATCAGCTCGAATCCCAGAAAACCTTGAAACATTTAGGTACTATTCCAAAGCAAACTACACCCTATTAAGTGATAGTTTATCAAAATTCAATGTCCCTTCAACCACAAGTTCACAACAACCTATGCAAAATTGTTTACAAAGACCCTGTACAACCATGTAAATGACTACATAGAGGCTGCTACACCTACTAGAAGTCAGCCCAAAGCAAACTCTAAAAACAAACCATACTGGTTGAATTCTAACCTTAATATGGTATATAAAATAAGAAAAAAAAAATCATTGCTAAAATCAGGAAGAGCAACTCTCATGATGATAGGCATTCTCTAATTATGCTAAACAGGTAATTAGGAGGACTAATTAAGTCCAAAAAGGCCAATTATGAGGTGAAATTAGCTTCACTAGCTAAAGACAACCACAAGGCCTTCTACAACTATGTCCGAAACCTCAAATGCAGCACACATCATTGTCAAGGGTGTAACCTTCCCTGAGCAGATTGAGATAGTGAAATTGCTGGCTGAGAAATTCAGTTCAAACTTCACCCCTCACTCCCCCTACCTCACTCCATGAAATACCTACTAGCATAACCCCCCCATCAACTATTAACAAGAAGCAGGTCCTGACAATGCTTGTTAAGGCCAAAGACACAGCCTGAGTGGGCCTCAACAATATCCTGGGATGAGTTCTAAATTGCTGGAGACATGACCTATTAGGTCCACTTGAGTCACTTTTAAACTGTAGCCTAAAACTAAGCTTTGTACCAAGAGAATGGAGGACTGAAATCTTTATCCCATTTCACAAGGGTGTATCATTAACCAACCCTGGAAACTACAGATCTTTTAGTCTAATATGTCTAATAAGTAACTTATTAGTGTAATATGCAAAGAAATAGTATGAATTATCATGGAAATCATCAACAAAGACATAGGCAACCATCAGATACTGGACCCAACCCAGTCTGGCTTTGTCAGAGTAAGATCATACTTATGTATGTTAAGTATAATACATACACAGCTAGGGTTATAAAGGCCCTGATGTTTGTTAGCCTGCTATATAACTATGAATCTATGAAGTAGCATTTTTTAGTTTTTAGCCAGTCAAAAATAAATTATGCACTTCCCTTTCTAGGCACAAGTGGCCATTTAAATACTGTATCTATAGTAGTAACTTAATAACTCCTGATGAAAGGCTCACGCCAGCTTGAAAGGCCGAGTAATTACAAAGCTATGCTGGTCCAATAAAAGGTATTATATCACATGTGTATTCCAGTGTCTTTGTTAATTCTCTTGGTTTTATTTTCCACTAATTTTCTATTATAACTACACATAACATTTTGTGCATATTTACCCCTATCATCAGAAATTCTTTTTTTTTTTTTTCAAAACAAGTTTATTGTTTTAACATATAAGAGAAATATCATAACAATTTTATACAAATAATTAAAAATAGGTATTATAATATTCAACAAAACAACTAAAGTATTTACAAAGACATCCACTACAATCAGATCAATTAATTAAACTAAAATACTGTGCTATTGAAATTAGAATTTTTTTAACAAATTTTGTAAATTATCCCATACAATAAAATGTGATGCTTTTCTAGTTGTTCTCATTCTAATTGTGCTTATTTCCATATGACACATTATATTCATAACATTTTTAAATTCATTGAACGAAGGAGGTGTATCTGAAATCCAATTTCTAGTTATTATTTTCCTAGCCACTGCTAGGATAGACCATAACAAGGGAAGCTTAATCTTTTAACACATTGAGGTACAGGTGTGTTGAATAATATAAGAGACTTAGAAATAATGAAATTATCTGTAAAAGAGCCTGCAAAAATTCATTAATTGACTTCCAGTATTCTTTCAACTTCATACAGTCATAAAACATATGAGCCCAGTCAGCATTAATTTCTACATTACATCTCTTACATAGATTATCTTTATTATTAATTTTATTCATCATCAAAGGTGTATAAAAGATCTATGTAAAAATTTCCATGTATAAAGTCTCCAGACAATGGAATATGTAGTTCTATAAGCAGATTCCAATATATATTGTTTATCTTGTTGAGTTGGTGGGTCCCCATTAATAGAGGTGAAATAATTCCAGTATGAATCTACATTGTAAAAAGTTTCTTGTCTGATAATTTTATGTATATATGAAAGTTTACCTTTATCAGAAACTTTATGCTGTAAATTTATTATCAAGTAATCAATCAGTTTTGGAATAGATTCTTTAACTGTTATAGACATTAGATCTATTCTATCAATGAGATGTTGTCTAAAGATCTGAACCTCTAACCAGCAAGTTTCTCTTAGATCAAATTCTTGTTTTAAGAAATCTAGATTTTTAACTTTATTATCAGATATCAGCTGATACCAGTACTTTAGATTATTATCTATAGCTAAATGAGCTCCTTCAGAAGTAGATGACATAAGCATACCCTGAGTATAAATTATAGGAATACAATAAAATTCCATTCCCTATACTTAGGGTGCATGAATATAAAGTTACGATAACTAATAATAATATTTAATGGGTAACAGACCATATGTTTAGGTGTAATAGGTGAAGTACAAAATTCCTTTAGCAACCACAACATGGAGTTATTTATAATCATATTTTTATGTGTTAAGGAGATTTTCATGAAGTGCATACTAATTAGCTCCCAATAATCTTTCCATTTTGACATATGACCGATCTATTAATAAAGTAATAACTTTTATAATAGAAGAGATAATATATAAATTAAAGTCTGGAAAAGAAATACCCCTTGAGACCAGCTATTAGTATGTTTCTTTAATGCAATCCTAGGTCTATTAGGTGCCCATAAGAAATTTAACATTAGTGTATTCAGTTTCTTGATAGTTATTTTTGTAGGTGAAAGTATTATTGATTGTATTAAGTATAAAATCTTGGGGAATATTATCATTTTAATAATTGTAAGTCTCTCCTCCATAGTAAAAACATATTATTCCAGGTATTAAAAGATTTTGTATATTAAGAAAACAGGTATTATAGTTATTATATATAATAGATTTAATATCTTTAGATAGTATTATACCTAAATAAGTTATCTGACCTGAGTTGGGTACATATTTAGTAAAATCACTAATGAGAGTATTTCTTCGTATATATAGGTAGTATTTTAGTTTTTCTTCATTGAATATTAAACCAGAAATACTTTTAAAATTCATCATTTTATCAAATAAAGACTGCATAGAAGAATTAGATCCTGCTGATGTAATTAGAACATCATCTGCAAAAAGTTGAATTTTTGATGTTGTATTTTCTTCTGTTTCAAAACCCTCTATGTCAGTACTGTTTCTAATCAAATTAGCCCAAGGCTCCATTACTAAAGTGAATAATAGTGGAGAAAGTGGACATCCTTGCTTTGTACCTTTAAGAATGGGTATTTTTTGTGAAACATATGTTCCTACCTTAATATAAGCCAGCGTTCCTTTGTATAAATGCTCAATTAAATTTACAAATGCATCAGAGAAATTTGTGCATTTCAGTAAGGTAAACAGATAGTCCCAACTTACTGAATCAAAAGCTGAACCTATATCAAGACTAATAAGTGTTAAATCTTTCTTTTTCCTATTTGCAAAATCAATTAATGTTAAAGTTCTTCTTATATTATCAAAAGTATTTCTATTTACAATGAAGCCCGTCTGATCTATGTCTATAATGCCGGGATAATTGTCTTCAATCTATCAGCAAAAATACTCATAAACATTTTATAATCAACATTAAGTAATGAGATGGGTCGATATGAAGAACATCTAGTTGGATCTTTATTAGGTTTTAAAATTGGTGAAATAAATGTATATTGCCAAGATGGGGGTTATTAACTCAGTTTGGGCCAGAATAAAAACCTTATGTATTAATGAATATGTAGTTTTAGAAAGGATTTTATATATCTCTGGTATAATACCATCATTACCCGGTGCTTTGTTTGATTTAAGCTTATTTATTTGTGTAATAACTTCTGTATATGAAATACTCTTGTCCAATAGTTTAATCTGTTGTTTATTAAGCTTTTATTCATGTTTGTGGTTATAAACTCCTTTATTTTATCTTTAGGTTCCATGTTAATGTTGTTATGGTTAATCTTGTGAAAGTGATTTCTAAATTCATCCAGTATTTCTGGTATACTAGAAACATTCTTCTTTTCCTTAGAGAAAAGATTTCTTTGATATGGTTTTGTTTATTCAATCTTTTGTTTTATTTTTAAGTCTATGTAAGTATTTGGGGCTTATTGAATAAGACAAAACTTGTATTTCTCTAAAGTTATTTTAACTTTATGAGTTAAAATTTCTTTGTATTTCTCATTTAGTTTGTTTATTTCTTCAATAACTTTCTTGTCCATAATATTTTCTTTATTATTATGTTTATAAGAGTCTAGTTTACTTTGAATATCTAACAATTCCTTATCCCAAGATTTCCTTTTGTTATTATACCATCTGATACTTTGTCCATATAGATATGATTTTAAGGCATCCCAAACATAGACAATGGAGACTTCAGGAGTATTATTTATGTCTAGAAAATGTTGTACTTCTGAAAGTATATATTCTTTATAGTCTTTTAGCTGAGTTAAGTATGCTGGTATCCTTTTGATCTGAACATTATGAGTATTTTTTATCATGAATTGAAAACAATTGAGTTATGATCAGATATAGGACATGAAATGATTTTGGAATTAATTAAATCTGTTACCATCTGGTTAGAAATAAAGACCCTATCTATTTTGAATAAGTTTTGTATCTGTTAGAAAAAAGGTGTATGGTAATGATTTTGACTCTATCTGATTATTAATATCATTCAAATGATAAGAATTAGCAAAATCATTTAAATGTTTTGCATTAGATGTAATTCTTCTTTTCTTTATAGTGGTAGTATCACTTTCATGTAGTATACAATTAAAATCACCAGCTAAAATAATATCCCCTACAGAGAATGATATGATCTTATCAATATGATGTTTCACTGTATTAATACCAATTCCAGGTATCCAATATACATTAATTAAAGTGTAAGTCTTCCCATTAATTTGTATTGTAACCATAGAAAACATTCCTTTGTCATCCTGATAAGACTTAATGGTTTTAGGAATGGGCATACTTTTATTCCATAAAATAGCCACTCCTCTCTTTTTCTGAGTGTGCTCTGAACTAACCAATACTGTATACTTATTAGTGGCTAGTTTATCAATATCTTTTTTCAAGAGATGGGTTTCTTGCAGGAAGACTAGATTGGCCTTGTGTAGATTAATGTATCTTATTAGGCTTGCCCTTTTACATGGATTATTCAATCCATTAATGTTTAAAGAAATTCCTTTTAAAGATGTCATTTGGCATTTTTAAAACTCAAGAATCTTATGATCGAAATAACAAATAACAAGATAAATAATGTTACTTCTCCTCTTTTAGGTGTACCTTTAAACATAGCTGTATTTATTAAATCTCTTATTGGATTTTGTATAGGATTCAATTTTGTTTGTAGTGACAATGAGTGTACAAAATATATTGTGGATGTCAAAACTATATACATATAACAATGAACAAGTGAAAATAATGTAAGGATTAAACCTTGCATCCCACCTGGAGTTGAAAACTCCAACTTAGAGCAGTATTTACTACTCAAGTTAACCCCCTACCCTAAGCAGCAGTACCTCAGCTACCACCTTATCAGTTTAATACTAGTTATATTTAACTGAGGTTAACAGTTTTCAATTCAATTATCTATCAAGACAAAACTACACATTTGGTAAAACAGCATCATATAAACTAAAATAAACTTTTTTTTTTTTTTTTTTTTTTAAAACTGTTCATACTATTATATAGATCTATGTAATATATAACACTTGTATTCTAATAGCATTCAAATAATCTTAATGTTAGAAATCAAGAGGAGAGAAAATTATGTTCTAACATTCATTTAAATCAAAAACTTTGGCTAATATGATTCAGACATTACATGCATTAAGATGCATCTATTTTCTGTCATGTGAATTCTATCAACAGCTTCCAAAAATCTTGAATTGTTTGTATATGAGCATTTACTTAAACTCATTATTGTCAATAGAGTAAAATATTGTATTCATAAAAATTATAAATCATATTGCATAGTTATGCAGATTCTCAGAAACGCCTGCGTTATTACCTAAAAAAAAAAAGCCATCACACACATAAACACAGACACACACACATACATATACACACACACATATACACACACACACATACCCACACACACACACACACATACATATACACATACACATATATACATACATACACACACACACACACACACACACACACACACACACACACACACACACACACACACACACACACACACACACACACACACACACACACACACACATATATACACATATATCTGATCTCACCGAGCCGTGCCCCTGCAGAGCACCATCCCACTTGCCGTCCCCAGAACAAATCTGTCCGCTTCACACAAAATAATGCACAGCAAACACACACTAGCAACCAGATTTTACAATCATGCTAACCTACTGCTTTAAAATATATCACATGACATTTCTTCCAGAATAGAGTTATAAGATTATTTATGCTTGTCAATCAGATGAATTAAATGAGTTATAGTAAAGTATATGTTTGGGACACAAGTTTTAACACAGATTATTATGCTACTGTTAAGTAGATTTTCAAAAACATTTAAATAAATGTTTCATTTTCTATGCCTTCTAAAATAAGATATTTACTTGCTACAAGAAACTACATCATCTAAACTCATCATAACTGACACATTTTATGAATAGAGTATTTTTCCTGAATCTGTGGTGTGTCAGTGTGATAACCTTGTCAATGTTTATACTAACTGCTTTCAGTTTCTCTGTGAAAATTCTGTGAGTGAAGCTTCTGAGGAAACTCATGGACACTGTGCATGAGACAGCCCACATCCCAGATTGTCTCCCTTAACATTTTGGTGGGAAACTTATTAAAACTTGTGGCAAACATTCATTTTGTCAATAGAGTAAAACATTGTATTCATAGAAATCATTACAAATCATATTGGATAGCCATGCAGACTCTCAGAAAAAAGCCATCACACTCACACACACACACACACACACACACACACACACACACACACACACACACACACACACACACACACACACACACACACACATATATATATATATATCTGATCTCACTGAGTTGTGTCCCTGCAGAGCACCATCCCACTTGCTGTCCCCAGAATAAATCTGTCTGCTTTATACAAAACAATGCACAGCAAACACATATTGGTAACCAGATTTTACAATCATGCTAACCTACTGCTTTAAAATATATCACATGACATTTCTTCCAGAATAGAGTTATAAGATTATTTATGTTTGTCAATCAGATGAATTAAATGAGTTATAGTAAAGTATATGTTTGGAACACAAATTTTAACACAGATTATTATGCTGCTGTTAAGTAGATTTTCAAAAACATTTAAATAAATGTTTCATTTTTATGCCTTCTAAAATAAGACATTTACTTACTACAAGAAACTACATCATTTAAACTCATTATAACTGACATATTTTATGAACAGAGTATTTTTCCTGAATCTGTGGTGTGTCAGTGTGATAACCTTGTCAATGTTTATACTAACTGCTTTCAGTTTCTCTGTGAGAATTCTGTGATTTGAAGATTCTGAGGTAACTCAAGGACATTGTGCATAAGACAGCCCACATCCCAGATTGTCTCTCTTAACATTTTGGCGGAAACTTATTAAAACTAGTGACAAACATTCATTTAGCAGTGTAAATACATCTAAACATGACAGAACCTCCACAATGTATTCCACAGATCATCACAGCCTCTATGCAAGTGAAATTAAACTCAAAATTACCAACAAGCAATAAAACTCAGCATTCTTCTCCCAACTCAATTTTCATACAAATCCTATTATTCACTGTGCCCACACAGTCAAAAGCATTTCTATATATTAATAAAGAAAAGAAAAGAGAGTAGAAAATAAAAGGGAGTGAGGCAGAAATAAAAAGTGTAAGAGAAAGCTGTAAGAAGTATATACAATGGAATGTTACTTACTGTTTATATTAATAGAGTTAAAAATAAAACATATTATTTACTCTTATTTAGTTCTGATTATTATTAGTTAAAGCATGACAGATTATTTACAAACAAGCATAAGCAGTATAATCAAGGAAGTATAATTAGAAATAGCATTTGAAGAACTTATAAACTTTTACAAGAAATAAATATGTTATTATTCTATTAATGATATTTTCATTACTGTTCTCTCCCTGCCCTCCCCACCCTTTACACACTACATAATCTAAATAGAATGTCATTGTTTAAACAAAGAAAATAATAAAAGAAGAAGGAAAAAAAAGATAAAGATAAAAAATGTATCAAATTACTAACCTTACTTTTTTCAGAAAGAAAAACAAATCGAGTCACAGCCTGCCATTAAATCCTCAGGCATTTTGACTGGTTATGAAACAAAACATTTCTTTGCACATAGAGAATAACTTTGATTAAATCTTTTCCAAAATATTTGTGGCTTTCTGGAAATGCAGGAACTATATTCAAAAAGATTAATAATGAACTAAAATGATGAGAGAGAAAAAAAACATATAACAAATCATTTGTTTTTTAGTCTCTTCTTCTTCTCTGAAGTCTTCCAGGAAGCTTCAGTTGCCAATCTCTTTAATGAAGAACTAGCCCATTCCATTTCTTCTATTTTATCCAAAATCCTTTTTTCTTTGACAAACAGTAAAGCAGAGTCTAAATCATCGAAGACCTTAGGACCATCAGGAAGGAAGATTTTAAGCTTGGCAGGAAACAGAAGATATGTTTTAAACTGTGCTTTTTTAAGCTCCCTTATTAGTGGCAGAAAAAATTTTCTTTTAGCAATTACCATGAAAGAATAGTCATTGTCAAAACGCACAGTTGTCTCATTAAACTTAACAGGAGCTTTAGCCCAAGCAGATTTAAGAACCATCTCTTTATCAAAAGATGATAGAAATCTAACTATAACTGATCTAGGATAGTTTTTGTTAGAGTTGGTATTAGCTATAGATCTATGTGCTCTTTCGATACCAAAAGAGAATGCTTCTGGTAAATCTAAAGTTTTAGGGAGCCATGTTGTTAAAAAAGAAGTAATATTGTTACCTTCAATATTTTCTGGCAGTCCAAAAATCCTAATGTTATTGCGCCTAGATCTATTTTCCAGGTCATCCAGCTTTGTTTGTAAATGTGTATTTTGTTTCAGCAGAAACTCAATGTTGATTTCCTCTTCTTGTATTTTATTTTCCATGTCATTCACAGCTTCTTCTATGCCTGTCATCTGGATCTTCTGTTGTTGCAGGTCCATATGTAACAA
Source organism: Protopterus annectens (assembly GCF_019279795.1). NCBI lineage: Eukaryota > Metazoa > Chordata > Ceratodontiformes > Protopteridae > Protopterus > Protopterus annectens. Next base: position 352,753,876 of record NC_056730.1, on the reverse strand, counting down.
GTCTATTTGTTTTGTAGTTTTTCTATGAAAGTGTCTATTTTAGTATCCATTTTATCCATCTTAGCAGTAAGTTGCTGGACTATAATTATCAGAGACTGAAGTTCTTTCTTGATGTTGGAGTCTTGAGAATTTGTCTTACTGGAACTCATTTCAGACTGATAAACTGACAGGAAAATTTCCAAAGTAATTTCTGACAGGAATATTATTAAGATTTCCTTTCTTTTTTAGATATAGTTCAAGAACTATATAAAACAAACATATTTAGAAAGAAAATTACTTCAAGAATTATTTTTTTAAGTAATTAATTCCTGTCAATGTAATGAAATTGGTGGAGCTGAAGAAATCTGCTGCTATCCTGTGTTCATCCTTGGCCACGCCCCTCCAGCAATTCTTTCCAGATTTAAATTTTATTGTATTTTTCCAGAACATTTTCCCACCAAGCAATTTGACTTGTAGTTTACAAAATGTAATATGTAATACAAATTTATAGATGCTAAACCCTACCTAATCCCCAATTCTTTTTAAATGATATATAATTCCTCTTTTGACTGGGTTCAGTCTAGCTCCCCATATAAAAGAAAAAATATGTGACAGCAATTTAGTTTCTAAAAGTACTCAAAAACCAAATATCTGCCAAAATATAAATAACTATATTGCCTTCTTTGTAAAAGTTATTAGAAATATCTCTGCAACTCTTTATTATGTAATTTTTAAGATTTTCAAAACCTTCCTGCTTCACCTTAGCATTATTACCATATCTTTTCACCAAAATATTATTTTCCTGTTCATTAAAATATTCTTCTCTCACTTTAACTATGCCTTCAAAGTTATTATTTTCTTTTCATTTAACCGTAAACTAACCATTTCCAATTTTCTTTCTACACTGTTCTTTTACTCATAGATTATGTCAGCCGCATAACTCATAATTACTAGTATTTTCTTACATGACCATTTCCCAGCATATTTTTTATTAACAGAATAAGATGTGATTTGACACACTGTTTTATGAACATTCAAAATTTTTTTCCAAAACCATAGTCTTTCATAATATGCTTTAGTTGTTTTAGTTGTTGACCAATGCGAAAATTGACGCATGTGTACGTGTGTGATTTTATCCACATATGGATATATATATATATATGTGAAAGAGAAATATAGAACTGCTTTTCTTTCATATTCTCAAACAACTAGTTTTGCAGATTTATATGCACATTTTTTACATCATTTCCTATCTATATCAGTACATTTGAAAACATTTTTCTAGTAATTATTTTCTGTATCTTATCCCTATTTAAACATATAGCACAACACATTTGTAAAGTATCTGTCACAGTAACATATGTCTTTAGTCTGGCTCACTGGTCAGGGAGATGGAACCCTGACTGTAACCTATTCAGCCAGGGTTTGATTAGTGGTTCATAGGTTCCTAGGTTGGTACTAGGCTATCGGCCCTAGGGCATATATAGGCCTAGCCATAACACTTCCCTGGCTTATTTCTTCCCACAGTATTTACTTCCCTGGACCCCCTATCTAGTTCTAGCATTGGAAGAGCTGTCCAGGCAAGGTGGAAAGAGTGAAGGGGCCCTGCCCACTTGTTTTCTCTGGGGAAGGACAGAGAGAACTGTGTGCACAGCAGGTAGACGCTAGAGTTTTCCTGGATGAAATTAGGAAAATCACCCATCATGCCAAGTGAAGATGACCTGGACTTCTTGGAAGGGATGTCATCAGCAGAAGTGAGGAGATAGACTCCATAGATAGCCCACAACACATCACCTCTCTATTACCTTGTTGTGTATGTGCAAGTTATGGCCAGGAAAACCTTGAACTACCCTTGATGTCTATCTGAATGATGACTACTCCTAGTTAACACCTGCCTCAGTGATGGGAAATGAATGGATAGACTGACCTTGGAGGGGGCTGGTAATCAATTTATAGCAGCAGCAAAGAGTGATAAATATGTTATTATTTATTTATTTTATTATTTTATTTATTTTACATTTGTTTACTGGGAAAGTCCAACTGGACTCCGATCCTTTTTCAGCGTAGGCCTGGGGAGGCTAGCTCTAGCATTAAGAAATACAAACATTATAAAGGTTACAATAATACAAGGAAATTCCAGTAGCTGTTCACAATTAGCAATAGTACAATGTTGAGCAATACAGATCTGTAGATGTTATGTTAACATAATAAGTGACATAAAAGTATATACATTTAGATAATGAGGAAAAGCAAGTTACAACAGAAATGGGTTCATAGGTTTGAGTAAAAAAGTACCCAAGAGTAAGATGTTGGTAAATATACTAAGGTTAATGCCTTATATATGTATATTCTATCTGATTATGTCTATCTTTGTGTATATGTGTGTGTGTGTGTCTATACACACACACACACACAAACACACACACATATATATATATATATATATATATATATATATATATATATATATATATATATATGGGTTCCTATCATGTCATCGAATTTTTACAAGTTTGAACCATATATGGTCGAGACCATAAGTTCGAATTTGTAAAAGTTTGAGCGTGCGAGTGAAAATCGCCATAGGCAGAGCTTTCCATTCTATTCAATGTGGTGTGATCTCGGGAGTTGGTATATTTAAGTAGCGGGAGGTGTGGGGGTGCAGGGGGGCTTGCCCCTGCTTACAACAGTTTAGTTTGCCCGTTGTGTTTTTTTTTTAGGTAGTCGAAGTTACGTAACTTCGACTATGTTATATAGACCCATATATATAGCTCAATAAAACAGCACAAAAACTGACATTGTCTCCTATGGCAAATTACTAGAATTAATGATTCAAGATTAATTCAATAGCATATTGCTGAATTTTAGTTACTGTTAATGTGTATGCTTGTAACCATTTGTAAAACCTGTGCTACTGTTTTGTTGTATAGCTATGTTGCAGTTCAGTGAAAGCATATGTTTATACTACTACACTAATCAACTAATCAATTTGTCCATTATTGTATGTCTTTTGGAGCTTTTCTCCTTGGGCCTCCACTGAAAATGGTTTCTTTATGGCCCAGTTGGACTTTGCCGGTAAACAAATGTCAAATAAAAAAAAAATAAATAAAATTCATATTTGACATTTATACTTAGGAAGTAGTCAAAAACAAACCAAAAACTGGGCGTGCTGTATAGGGATATAAAATACTTTACAATGAAAGGAACGCCAGGAAACCAAGCTATAAAACAAATGCAGATTTAATACTTTTAAATGCACAACTTTTACATGCTTTTCATCCTACTAGAAACTACTTTACTAACAACACCAGAGGATGTATAGCCTCATCTCTCCTATTTCCAACGGTCTCTTGTGCTGCATCCATTCTTATCAACCTGCAATCAACACAACTGTCCAAACTAGAGCAAACTTAAAACAGAGCTGCCAAATTTGCTACTAACTATTCTGCCATCACTCACCATTATGATTCTATTAAACAACTCAATTGGCTTGAGTTCCCCAGTTTTTTTTCAAACAAATCCACTTGAAGCATGCTCTCAGAATTCTATACTACTCCAGTGCATGCCGGCTTTTGAGTCTCTCATTATATGGTGTTCTAACATTAAGGTATTTTGATCCTAAGCAAAATTGTTAGTCTCTGTCTCTTCAGCCAGCAACTCTCACAGCAAAGTTCTTTACTATTGTACCACAGCCAAATTCTGTAATTCTCTTCCATTATCAAGTCACAAATCATCTTAACTCCAGCTATTCAAAGCTCAATTAAAATTGTTTCTCTTTGCCAAGTGGACCCGTGACTGTTCATCTCACTCTATCGTATGCTCTTGCATCTCCAAGCTAACCTTCACCATCCATTCTGACAACTTCTCTCCAACCTCTACCTACATAGACAGCCATTTATCTGAGGCTCCATACTAATCACCTCTCCAGTTCGTCCCACTCATTCTACTGGCTCTCAGTTTTTCCTGTGAACCCCTGCTATCTCTATACACTTTCTAAACACTAATCCCAAGATGTTATCTCTGTTAAGTATTAAACATATTTTCCAACTAATGGTTTCTGCTACTAGTCTTCACTCAATTATTCCTTCTCCCATGCAATATATATATATATATATATATATATATATATATATATATATATATATATGTATATGATATATTTGCCAACTTGACTTCTTAGATATTTTAATTTCTATCCCATTTTCTCTGGATTGATGGCTGTCTACTTTCACATATCTGTTTATTTTTCCAATTCCCCCTTCATTCATTACAACACTCCTACCGTCATGTATCATCATTTTTGAAGATCATTGTTTGATCTATAATAGAACAGACTTTCCCCTGACATTTTTTTCTACTGCGTTATTTAATGGACATTGAATCCATGAATGAAATCTAGTATGGTATGCTTTCATCTTAATATAAATCCTTTTCTTATTGTTCATTTACTTCTACCATAACTCAGACCCCCACACATCATTGTGGCCTTAGCAGTTTCATAATGTCTGCTAACTGCAAAAGTCCATTGTAAGTTTGAACTACAAAGCATCTGACACTGTTTCTCTGCTACGTACATATACTTTAAAATATAAGCTGCATTCCATTATAAAATTTACAATAATTTATTTCACAAGTATTATTTTTTTGTTTTTAGTTCCCCCCTTTGTTCCCTTTAACTATCTTTCCCAATAAGTCATTGCAAAAAAAGACCAGCTGTTACCTCTGCATTTTCACTACTCCTATGTAGAAACATACACAGTGATAACAGATAATGACTATGAGGCCCACATAACCTACCTACTTCTACCTACTTACTATGTTTTTCTCTTTCTCTTCACACTCCAGGTACTACACTTATTTTCTAACGTCCCCTCTGACAAAAAACTGTGTACCCCTCTTCCTGCCTCACCTTATTTTTAGTAACTTGTCTAATGTTGTTTTGTAATTGTGATGCAGCAATTTAGTCACTGTGTTACTTTTCTGAATCTTATCTCACTGAGTTGCAGTTTAACGTATGTTAAATACTTGTACTGCTGCTTACTAATAGTTATGTATTATTAGTTTGTCTAGGTAATCTTGATTTCATTTTGATTGACCTCATTGTACTGCTGTAAGGAATATAGTTGGATTTATTTTCTGTGTTCGTCCTGCAGCTGCGCTTTGACCTTTGTTCCTTATATGGGTTGTGTAACTGCAAGTTTTGTAAATGTTTTACTTAGGTAGTTTGTAAATATCCATGTGTTTGGAATATATTCGGTCAATTTCATGGCACAGAATTCAGCTGTGATGTATCCTGCTTCTTTCTTGTTTACTTTTCTTTTACATTTTTTTCCTGGACAGCTATTTAAAATGCAGTGCTTTCTCAGTGAATCATTGCTCTGGTGCTACTAGGTTATCTACAGAAAATTTTAAAAAATGAACACAAATAGCCAAAGTATGATTATCTGATTAAACTTTTAAAAATGAACATACAAATAAGTGCAAAAATGTATAATAGTCACCAAACTATTTGTTACGGAAGATGTACTGTATGTTTCACTACGCACATGGCATGAAATGCTAATTTGAGAAAACAAAGGGACCACTACAGAGATAATGACTTAATGGATGCTACTTCTTCATAGAATTGTAAAGATCCACAGTGCATGTTTTCCATTACTCTGGAATCATCTAAGAACAAATTCAAATCCATTTCCCCAGTCTAGTTCAGCTAATAGTGAAGGTAAAAAAAAATAAAATAAAAACAAAATGTGACATGATAGGAACATGGATGTGATACAATCTGCCTGAGGATCATGGATGACATGGGACTGAAGAAGACATCAAGTTCATATGATTGTACATTAGTGATGGATTATAAATTAGGGTAGAGATAATCAGGGACAGCATTCCAGAGGATATCTTTTTCATCAGTAAATGGGTTGGTACAGGAAAAGATTTTTCATTCATAAAGCTTGTAAAGAAGCACCATTCTGAGCTTAAAACTAGAAACTGTAACTCTCAAAACAAAAAGTTGTTTCTTTTTGTATAAATGTGTGTGTCGCATGTCTGTTTGTGTCTTTGTGTCTGGAAATGTGTGTTTATGTGCATATGTGTGTTCCCCAAGCTCTGTGTGTTTATATATATATATATATATATATATATATATATATATATATATATATATATATATATATATTATAGAGAGAGCGAGAGAAAGAGAGATAGTAGAAGGAGAGTTAAAAAAAGATAATGTAGGCCTAAACACATCTGACAAACAAACTGATATATGTTTCTTCATTTGTTAATCAGGTAGGTGGGTCAGTCTAGGAACCACTTAGGTTCACAGGATGATACTAGGCTATTTGCCTGGAGGCCTTTATATGCCTAGCCAAGTATTTTGCCCATGTTCTCCCAAAGGCAGCATCTGTTTTCCCTGTCCAACAAGGACACAGGAACACACTTATCATCTCATCCCAGGCCCCAGGCATATGCATACTTGTACAGTTTTAAATCTTCTAGACATTGTTACTCTTGACATTAACCTTGGCCTTAAGAAATAGATGTCAAGTGGCCTTAGCACTGAACCCTAAGGCACCCCACTAGTGACTGGCTTTTTTGGGGAGGAAGACTCTCTTATTTTAACTTTTTGCATCCTGTCTGTAAGCCAGCTAGCTATCCAGTAAGTACTGTAGGGGGTTATACCTAGTTTAGTAAACTTTTCTACAATGTCTGAGTCGGGTATTGTGTCATATTCGTTGGCCAGGTTAAGTAGGCTGTATGCATCAATTTGCCCTTGACCATTGGTTTAGTGATCTTCTCGAATAAGCCCATTGGGTTGAGTAGGCAAGACCTATCCTTGACAAAGACAAACTGATTTGAGTCCATTGTTTGTAGGTTGTCTATTTGAGTCCAGTGTTTGTAGGTTATCTATGTCATCATTAGGGATGTGACGCCCCACCATTGTCAACCAGTAATCAAGGAGCTTCAGTCCTCACCACTGGCAACAGTGGGGGATGTTTACAGGGAGAATAACATGTACACACACGGTATTTCCAGATGCAGCTCTCTGCATCAAGTGCAATTTGCCTGAAGAACACACAGAGACCACAGTCAATCCTGGGCTGGTTTTTCCCTCTTTCTACAGATCCCCAGTAAGATTCCCCACTGGCACAGCTATAGAGTTGGGATCTCAGCTGAGTAAATAAGCCAAGACCTCCAGCATCCTCTCTGTCTAACCAGTGCTTCGTGTCCCTGTCCAAGGAGCTGACACACACTGTTTGAGGTTTGATTTACACACACACACACACACACACACACACACACACACACACACACACACACACACACACACACACACACACACACACACACACACCCTGAGAAAGGCTGGCACGGGTTTACTAGCTATGCAGCCTTCTGCCCAGACTATAAGTTAGTTTTCACTGCCACCAGTCACTCCTGCTGCTACCAAAAGGCTCTTCCAAAGGTACCCAATATACTGAGTGATATTAATTTTAATACAAATGGTAGTTTGACTAAGAGCAAGGCTGTTAGTAGTGGCCCACACAGTGTCACCAAATAAACGTGCAAGTACTCTGAAAACTTAAATATCTCTCTTAAAGATCAGCCACAATGAAAGGTTTAAATATATTTAATAAAAATAATAAAAGAACAAGACAATACTAAATATATATTCACAGTGACTTGAGAGTTCAAAACCACAGGAAATATTTAAAATAGCATTGCAGTTCATGCTTATACAAATAAAGAAATACAAAATCCAAACTAAGCTTTGCTATATTTCTGACAATATCTAAGAGAATTATACTATTCCCTACTTAACTTACTTAAGAGCAACACAGATGTGGTGAATGGATCTTCTACTTGTTATCAGATCAAAGACAGAACACAGAATGCTGTGTATCTCTCAGAGAGTTCTCAAATTAATATCTCAAATATTACTTCTGGGATAGCTGGAAGAATGACAATTTCTTGTCAACTTACTCTATCCCAGGTGAAACACTCACTGCTGGAAGCTGACAGTATTTAACATTTACCTGTGAAAATACATACAACTCAGATTTTTTGCAGATGCTGGAAGTCATAAAACAATTACATTCCTTCACATTTTAATACTAGTAATTATTTCACCCTAGAGACAATAAGGAAAGCTCCATAGTTTTAGACATTGTGTCTCCTTGCTGAATTAAAACTGAAAGATATCATCTTTTATTACGTAGCAATAAAGTGATTTAATTTCAGCTATTTTTTTTAAGTTAACCTCCTGTATTCCAGTTTTCACTGTTAAAATATATACATTTAATCAGTTACAATAGTGCATGCACATTTCTGTTCTATTCCAGTAGAGCACACTATGGTTACATTTCAAACAGCACTTTGCAAAAACCTTTGCAACATACAGTTCTGTACCAACAGTTTGATGTACACATGATTTACAGTTCTAATACATTTGTCATACAAGCATCTTATATAAATCATGTTGACATTCACAAATGACATATAATTATTTACAAAATTCCAGATAGCTATGTTGGCAGTAGAACCTGTCATCCTGCCCGTGTACGTCTCCCTCTGTTGCCAGTGGTGAAGATTGAGGGTGCTTGATTACTGGTTCAGTGATGGGTCATCACGCAGGGGTAGGGGGTAAGGAGGCATGCTATACATATGCATGTGTACATGACAGCAGCAACTTGAAATATATGACTGGCCATATCTGCCTTTACTTTCACCTAAATCTAATGCTAGAGGGGTTTCCAGAAGGTGAATGTTTTGGGGTAGGGAAACATGCACTACTACCAGATATTATTTACATATCTCACAAGCATTTGTTTTCTCAATTTATTATGAACTGCTTTTCTATTAGCTTTGAACATTAAGCCTTAGATAGAGCGCATTTCTTAAAAAAATAATAATTGAATTTCTTTCCTTACTCATGATTTTTTTTGAGTCATCACCGAATGAAAAGGTTGCAAAAACCTCTGTAATGCATCTCAGAACATATATAACCCCATAGTTTCTGGGACCTAGCCTTCATACTTTTAAGTATTTCCCTCACAGTTATTTCAGTGCAGTTTTGGTGAATTAGGGTGTGTTAAAAGGGTGCAGGAAAAAACTGAGAAGTAAGTGTGAATTTCTTTCCTTAATCATAATTTTTGCTCGGGTCATCATTTAATGAAATGGTTATGTAAAAAAAATTCTGATATGCACCTTGAAACATTTAGAACCCATAGCTTTTGGGGGCTTAGTGGCCCCAGACCCTAGGCTTAATTCAGTTATTTCTTCCACAGTAATTAAAGTGCAGTCTTGGCCAGTTAGGATGCATTGAAAGACTCAAGGAAAAAGCTGAAGTTTAAGACAAAATGTGAAAAAAGGAAGAAAAATATGTTGGAAGATATGTGGAGGATGGGGTGTGGGTCCAAGGAGGCAATAAGGGATGTATGAGGTGATAGCAGTGGGCAGCGTGAGGGGGAACACAGTGGAGCCCTTTGGCTAGAGCTCCATTTCATGTGAAGTTCCACCATGGGCTTAACCTATAATTTACATGAAGGATCTTACTGTCTGTAGTTACCTGATATAATGGGTTGAGATCAAACTCTGATATGGATTCCCAATGTGTTTCAATTGGTAATACAAAAAACTACTACTACCCCGGGCCCCTGTTTTAAAAGTCTGTGTAATTTTAGGAAAAAGATCTTGAAGTAGTAAAAATGGTTAGAAGGGAACATTTTTTTAGTTTGCACTTAGAGAGTTAAAAATCAACAATACAACAGTAGCCAAGTTATTTCTAAGAAAAACTGCTGTATGAGTCAGGTAACTAGTTAATTAATCGCAGTGTTTAACACTGTTAATATTCAAACTTCTATATGATATGATAACCCATTAAGTTTTAAAGTTAGTAATGTTCTATATTTTGACAGGTATTTTTATTTGCCATGTGATTTGAAATAAATCTGCAAGTAACAGAACCGTTTAAAAAATAGCAATAGCCTTCCAGAAAATGTTGTCCTGACATGAGTGTTTTGTAAACCACTGTCTGTTACTTACTGATGTAGTCCATGATTCTGTAATAGTTTATGTTGATTAAAAGTCATAGAGTGTCTATACAGATAATGCTCAATCACAGTTTCAAAAGAGGTCTTCTGGAGATCTGTGCTGTATGAGATGTTGACCATAAGTGACCTGCATAGTGGTTTCTTTCTGTGTGAGAAGCAAAAGCTACACTGAATTAGATAAAAGTGGTAGGGATAGAAAGGATTCAGGACAGCCTATTCCTGCATGTGCGATGTGACCTGTGAGAGAAAACATAGGGTTCTGGCATATTTAGATAAGGAGTTGGGGAGAGAATTTGATTAAAATAAGGAAGTGAGTGAAGAAAGAGGAGTAAGGAGGTATAAGGTATGAACAGGTACTTGTTCATATTTAGGGATATAGCCTATGCCAGGGTAGAGCAAGAACAGAGCCAGATTTTATCTAGGAAGTATTTCAGAATGGTTTTAAAGGACTGGAGGGGAGGAGGTGTACTGATCTGATAGATACAGGTAAGGAGTTCCAGGCCTTAGCATCATGGTATGAGTAGAGATCACCCCCACCAGATTTGATAGATTTGTGGACAGAGAGGAGTGTTTGCACATTGGATCATAATGACGAAATGGGAGCATAGTTGTGTAGAATGGTATTTAGTGCTGGATAAGCAGATCTGTACTGGATCATTTTGTAGATGGTAAGAAGCTGTGTATATGTTAGTTGATGGGGTAGATCTAAACAATTTAGGACTTTTAGTGCTATACAATGGTGGATTTTGAAAGGGGTATTTGCTGCAAATATAGCCACTTTATTATAGCATTGTTCACGTTTTGCTTTTTGTGATGCCTACTGGTTAGTAGGAATGGGAGCACCATAAAGTAGTGGGTGGAGGAAGTAAGTGGTGGTAATTAGATGCTGGCTGTGAGAAATTACCCCTCACAAGCTGCTGGTATAGGTCGGATGTATGCCGTATGTGGGAATCGTCAGAAATGGCTGGATGGCACACAGGCATATGATAAATAATACTTTGTGCACTGCATGCCACCTGGCATTTGATAGAGTGGAAACCCTTCTGATTCAGATACTGGTACCTTTGTGATCCAGACAGAACCTTGATAGTGATATGGGTGATGTCAGTGGCACCCAAAACCTCAGTAAAATGGGCTATTTTATAGAATGCCTGCATCATGGTGCTTCTGTTCTCTGCAGTCTGTGGGAGCCAAATATGTTCCTCCACATGTTGCGACATGAAATCATGGAATTGGTATAGTCTTCATGATATAGATGCCTCTGACATACCCACTATATCCCTTAATGGGAGCTGGAAGGACCCAGAAACAAGGATGGTTAATTTTACACATATGTTAGTGTCCAGAGGGATTGGTATTCCACACGTTCTATGAGATTTCACATGAGGAATGCACATGTCTACAATGTCTTATATATTATCTCTGCCATGTGTTAGCATTCCACTTTATCCCTGTTATGAAGGTGATGGTACATCAGTTAGAGTCAGATCCATCTGCAGTGTGGAGTCCAATGACATGTACTATCATGGACACTGGCTATGAGAACGGCCCCTAACAAATGGTCTTTAGCTAACAGAGATGTTACTCCTAACATATAATCAGTGGTGGTTTCTGTGTTCACTGAGAAATGGTGATGTACAAATATGTTGCTTGAAATGGCTTACCATTCCATTTTTATACATTTTTGAATTGTGTCACCATGTTGTTTATCCTCATTTGCATTGGTAATTACTCTCATTTACATAATGTTGTTCATTTGTCTATCATTACACAGCCATTTGAATATGATTTTGACCATACTACTTTCCCAGGTAATACAACTATGTGTATCTCTGAACTGACATCACCCTGCTTGTCTCTACTTATTGTGCTGTTTCATTAATGCCTTGTTTCTGAGTCCTGTGAAGGTTTCATTAATTCAGAGTCATGCATGCCTGACTAAACTTTGAGGGCATCTCTTTTGAACTGTCTAGATTTTAAAGAAAGATTAACTTAAAACATATTGTATAACACATTTTTCTGGTAGATGTTACCTAAATGTTTGACATGGGTCTAATTTTCATTTCAGTGAATAACTGTCAAGGGTCCATGTGTTAGTGTGTGATAATTTCTCAGCACTGCTCAGGACAGCTTTCTTTACATACAGACATAAAGTAAGCAGATGCCATCTCTAACTGTAACCTGCTGGATAACTGGGGTGCATATAGGATGATAGGAATCTGTTACCTGGAAAAGATTTATGGTCTGTTAATATACAGTTGCATTTGCACAGTTTGCTGAATTTTGCATACATGTGTACTCACTGGTCAGTAAAATAAGAGAAATAATGGACTAGTGGCTACAGCTTCAGCTGTGTGAGTCAATAATCATGGTTTAAAATTCCAGTATATCTCTGTACTTCCAGTTTATGCTGACCATAAATCAAGCACCTTGAAGATCTTTATTTTGTGTTTTTACATTTTCTGACAAAAATCAAATACTTATTGAGACCAAGCTGTCTTTTAGTACATAGCACATCTATTTTGGGGTTTGAGAGTAGATTGCAGAAATGTGTAAATAAAACATAGTCTTCATCTTTCTACAATGTGGTACTTGAAGTTTATTTACTTGTTTTCTACTCAACGAAGAAATATATTACATGGTGATAGATAAATACAGCACCAGAGAAGCTGTTTACCATTCAAATCAACTTAATTGAATTTCTAAAGTCACAATGATATTAATCAGAATTAAGTTACTATGTATTTCAAACTGTATGGACCACGTCTATAAATCAGGTTGTGAAGATAGGTGAAAGCTGCCAACCTTGCCAGGTAGAATTTTGTAGATAATTCTGTCATTTGTAAATATTAATGTAAGCCACAGGCTTGTTCTCTTAAATGTGAAAAGACCCAATTGGATATTGAACTGCAAAAATGTAACACAAGTGCACTCTGCTGTATGAAAGCTAAGTCAAGCATTTTATGACTGCCTTTGATGTCAAAATTCGGAGCCAATATGACTAGAGGGAGGCATCCTGCCTATTGTTTTAAGACCAGAGTTAGTGGCTAGAATTTGCATGTATAAATTTCCTTTATTGCTCTGGTTTATGACCAGGTGCAAAGAATGTAAATGTAGTTTCTGTTAGCCTGGGAACACCACAGAAGTGTGAAGAATGATGTCATGTGAAGCAGCTTTGTGTTATCAATTTAAAGAGAGAGAATCAGAGAGCTCAGAGCTTTTGTCTTGAGAATATCCAACATCACCAGCACCGTCTTGCTCTAGATGTAAGTTATTTTAGAACTGTATTTTCTCTTAGATATAGTTAAGAAATAGGAAGATTAGACTAGTTTGTTTTTCTGTGATGTCAGAACTTTTCTGCGGTATTATTTTAAGTATTTCTCTGTGATCTCTGAACTCTTGAATAGCACTGTGTAGTAAGAAGTATTGTCTTGTGTTATTTTTTATTATTAAATATTTTTAAACCTTTCAACTGTGTCTGTTTTATGTAGAGTTAATTTAAGCTCTAGAGTACATTGCATGTATATAGTGATGCTGTACCAAGTCACTCCAAATAAGTCTTGACTGTTAGGTCACACTTACCATTTGGATAATAATATTGCACAGTAATAATTGGACACCATTTTAAGGACCTTTGTGTAGCTGATAAATATTAGTGGGTGGTGGCAGCTGGTACTATCTTTTAGACTGGGCAGAAAAGGGGCACAGCTGGAGAACCTGTGCTAGCCTTCCCCAGGAGTGTCTGTGTGGTTGTATATAACTCATCTCAAAGTGTGTGTGTGTGTCAGCTACTTGGACAGGGATCACAATGCACTGTTTGGACAGAGAGGGTGCTGGATGTTTTAGCATGCCCACTAGGCTGAGATCTGGACCCTATAGCTGTGCCAGTGGTGAGTCTTACTGGGGACCTGGAGAGAAGGGGAGAAACCAGCCCCAGACTGAGTGTGATCTCTGTGTGCTCTTAAGGGAAACTGTACTTTACTGTGTGTATATTTATTATCCATTCCCTATATGGATGTCCCTCACTGGTGTTAGTGGTGAGGACTGAGGCTCCTTGATTGATGAGCCAAGACACAGGCATCACGCAGGTAACAGAAATAAGTTATTTTTTTCAAGTTTAATGTGTTAATTTTTTTTTATATCTCTAAAAAATCATTTATGAAATCCATCTTTGTTTTCCTCCAGAGTGAAGGTTTAGCCACTGTTATAACAAAAATGTATGTGAAAGCATTTATAATCTTTTTTAGTTATTTCTTGATTGGGGAAATTAAGAAATTACAGCTAAAGAAATGATAAAGCAAAAGCACACATCTCATAACGTGAATGTTTACTTTCTTTTCATTTGTCTTATGTCACTAGAAGAATGGAATAAACATTAGTTACCCATTACTATGCTTTACAAGCCAATGGACAACTTCATTCATTTGACATTTATTTTTATCCATTACTTTGTTACTGTCTATTAGGGAAGATCCATGCTCAGTGGTGTTGGTATGCCACAACCATCAGACTTCTAATACATTAGTGCTTGATTTACATTCGTCCCTGTTTAGTTATGCTTTACATATTGGACAGGGTGTCTAATGATTCATCTGACCACATTTTATATACAACATACTCTGAGTTGAAAGAGTGAGCAGTGTGGTTAAACTGTCTGCTACCAAATACAGGTGCTCCATGTAATAGCAGCAAGTCATGGCAAGTGGGTTTTACACACAAAAGCACTCTGCCAACACATGAAGAAAAGTAGAAGACAGGGAGGTCAACTAGCTGAAGTGATCAATTAACATGAAAATAAACATCTAACCCCATGGGAACAGCTTATGCTTTATTTCTGACCTGTAGAACAACTCTGAGTACATTATCTTTGAAATAACCAGGCAGGAGAGCACACTTCTGAATTTAATTTGTTCATACCTGAATAGTAGCAGCAAATGGGATTCCTTTCTAAAGTGGTACTTGCTAGGTTGGAGAAGTATTCTATTTTGTTTTTTATTATGAAGTTATTAGTCCCTCAAAGAAAACACACTCTCTTTGATATGACAATATAATACTACTATGTCAAAAACCTATGAACATCTCTTCCAGTAGAATACATTTGCTTTATTTACTGAAAGTATTCCTATATTTCAGTAATGGAACATTATTTGAAAAACATTTTTTATAGATAGACTACAAACACTATAATTGCATTTCCTTGTTCTCAATGGATGATCAATATTGTTACCTTGTAGTAATGTATACCACTAAATATTGTGTCAGTTTGCCTAAGAATGAAAATTTTAGCTTGTGTGAAAAATAATTTTAACAAAAGGCAATTATTTTCAACTTCCTTTGTTTATCTTACAGTTACAGACTTTCTGTGTATTATCTACAAAATTCAAAGCAAAATATCTGTATCGATTCAGCTGCAGCAAGTCTTTGTTTCTTCTGGAATTTGAGCACAAAGTCCGAAAATTCACAGTCATGGCCATGACACATCAATATCCTTTCAGAAATGTTGATATGATATGCCTGTTGAGAATTAAGGTTTTACAGACCTGTTATAGCCCAACTGCTGCTTTAGTCCACACTATCGGAGATGAATGCTTACATTTACTAACCTACTACTTTCATATATTAGTTAAGTATTGACATACTTTATTTAGACTGCCAGGCAGAAGATTGTTTCCATACTATTATTGACGTATAACTGCTGATGGAGTATAAAATTGTTTTTAATGTTTGACTAGTTTAATCAACCATTTCTGTTATATATTTCACATAGTTTCCATTTATACAGTTTTGTTAAAATGTTTTTACATTAGTTGAAATAATATAAGAATGCAGAGGAGTACATAGTTTCATTAACAATGTTGTAATGGAGTAACATTTCAATACAGAGTAGTAAATGAGTGCACTGTTGTCAGATATTTGTGATAAACTAAGTATGAAGTCACTGCATGTTCAGGATAAAGGAGTTCTGTCTTAAACTTGATGTCATCCGGCTTCAGATTTCATTCACTATACCAGTCTTTTAATACATTTTAAGTTTATTTCTAGCTGTAGAAATGGTCTGGATGTGAGGAGTGCACAGGAAAGCTTGCCTCACCCTTGCATAAACATTTATTATTTTTCACATAAATCAACATTTTGGTATTGTTAAGATTTCTTTTGATATATTGGAGTGAAGAATTACCTCTGCTAACAGTCATGTCATAAATTCAAGGTTACTTGGCATAATAACAATATGACATTATTGCAATGGACCATACCATCTCTACAGTCATTAAACAAAACATTTATTAAAAGAGTGGTACATATACAATATCACAATATATCTGAGTAACTGAAAAGTGTTCACTAAGAATACAGAATTCACTTTGCGTGTGTAGATATTACTTCAGGTGAAAATAGCAGAACATCATCACATGCATTGATAACATTTGCTGCAGAAACAAAAGCTCATCTGTGCAGAGAAACAAATTCCTTTCTGGATTTCTGAATTCTAAATTATGAAATTCTGTTAAATGTTTGGAAGTAAGCTGTGAGGGGGAGGTTAGGTCTAATATATGAGCTGCATGTATTTGCAGGTAAGAATATTAGTAAGGTACCGGATCAATTCCAACTGAATGAAGGATGCAGGTAAAAATGTATTTTCATTAATACATATTCATTTGATCTTTAAATTCTGTGATGCAACATTCTCTGATTCACAAAGGATTGCTGTAACTTTATGTACTGCATTACTCTGAAATATTTACAAATAAAAATAGTACTGTTACATATACATTTCCTGCAGTATCTCTGGGTATGGTTTGCTGAACATACTTAGTGTGAGTTGTACAGATGACATCTGAAGTGTGGCTAATGGAATTGCTGAAAACAAGAAATGTGGCTAAATGAACATTTTATAAATGTTAGGAAGGGTAGTAAGGACTGTCAGCTTGAATTACTTACTCAACGGTACTGAGAAGTGTCAACTGTGGTGCATCAGATTGAAAATTGGGTGATAATGAATAGCTCAGGCTGAATAATTCATCAGCTTATGAGCAAACAAAAATATTTCTTAAACATCTCATGGGATAACATTGTCTTTGTCAGCTTTGGGTAGAATTATAGGTTTTCCTTATAGGGTTAAATTCTAGAGTCAGCCTTGCAGCATTAGCAGTTTGCAACAAACCCATTTTAATTGAGGGTAATAAATAAACCTAAAATTGTCACCAGCCAGCAAGAGGTCTGGGAAGCTAAAGCAAAAAACCTTATAAGGTCTCTGATGTATACTCCAGATGACAAGAAACTTGTAAAAAATTGAACAATATAATTTCTTCTCCAGCCACTGTTACAGAGAGAAGATTCTTTATGGAGAACCTCAGCAGCTTAGGCCTGCAGGAAACCTGTTTCAGCTATTTCCTTTAGACAGGCTCATACAATGCTCTTTCTGTCTGTGTAGCACTAAAATTAAGGAGAATGACCAGCCAGTCACCTTAAGTGTGTTAGCTAATTTATTGAAAAAAGAACCTTGCCAGCATAATCTCTTGTATTACAGCAATCATTTCTAAAAGTGTTGATGTAGCAGGATGGCACAAATGAGACTGGGAGGAAAATTTCTTACCTTAAGGATAATGTTTAGTAAATTCATTGATTAAATTCCTACAAGATACAGTATTTTCTTTATCCACTATCCTTCTGTTTTAGTTGTAGGATTCCATCCCATGCAGAGGAAGTACAAACTGAAGAGGTTAGAGTATGCTACACAGCCCACAACCCAATGGTAAAGCATCAAGACTGTTATATGCCCTTCTTCTGAGTCAAGTGGAAGCCTGTCATACAGTTAACAATATGAAATCCAAAACAAGCAACTTCCTGCAACCAGTACAATATTATCATTAATGCATATCTCCCAAAAGAGAAAAATGGAATCAGTTATCCAGAAACTGATTCAGTGAGGTATTGAGTTTCAAGTTTTCTTTTAAATGAAAGGGGTCCTTTATTTATATACCAAAAGAATAATATTTACATATTTACAAATGTACGCATATATAGACATACAAATCCATTTACACATATTCATAATTTCCTTTACAATCATACTAAATTTTCATCCCTATTAGACCCCCACTCCTTTTTCCATAACCATCTGATGTTAATTAATATTGTTGCTAAAATCCATTTACTGTTAAACATATAACATAAAATAACTTTGTATATATTCTTTTAACATATTGTTTACTTCTGTTCTTATAATATCCATATTTAATTATATCCATGTTTATTTTATCCACATATTATATCTTCAAAACATCTTCTTTACATAGTTTTCTTTGCAGCTTTTTTACTCTTTTATATTTCAAAAACTCATGTTATATAGTTTCTTCTTCTTGACAATGTAAATAAACATAGTCTATTATTTTTCTTTTTATATGGTATATTTCCTTTTACTGACAATTTATCTCTTACCAGTTACCAGTCTCCACAAAAATTCTTGACTTTCTATTTTCTGATTACACCATTTGCTTCTTATTTTTATAGCTTTTTGTGAATCAAACACCTTAATCGTTACACTAACCCATAATCATTAGCTGTATATATTCTTTTTCATCTATTTCCTTTATTTTTCTTTTGTACTTAATCTCTTTAAATGTTCTGTTTTTGTCTTATACCCTTTAACCAATAGAATTTGTTTTTCATGTACTGCCTCCGACTTTATTTCTTCTTCATCACTTACTTCAGAATCTTCTTCTATGTTTTTTTTTATTATTTTTTCTCATCTAATTTTCTTCTATTTATACTACTTCTAAAATATCTTCTCTTTGCCAATTTTTGTCTCTTTCTTTTTTCTTACTCTTACTTTCATTTTTGCAATCTCCACAGATGTCCAATTATGTTACATTTCTAACATTTCAAATTCACATTTTTTTCATCATGTCCCATTTCTCCACAAATATAGCATTTTCTTTTGCCACAGTTACTTATAAAATGTCCTTCTACTCCACAAAGAAAAAAACATGTTTTGAGTTGTCCCCAGTATTTTATGACACCCCTATGCCCCTCCACCTTTATCATGCTTGATATATATATATTTTTTTCTCTTTCTGTTTTTAACACAATATTAAAATTCTAGACACCAGTCTGTCAAACCCTTTTGTCATAAATGTTTGCAATTTCCAGTACTTCTGTACATAAAGTTTTCAATTGGCCTTTCAAGTCTGTCATTCTACCTCTGTTTGACATTGTACATGAATTTACATTTTTGTTTCCCTGTAAATGTTTTTATCACATAAAGATTCCATGGGTTACAGTCTTAATTTTTCTTCTCCAAAACCCCCCCCCCAAAAAACAGTCTCAGATATAATGTCACAAAATGTCTCTTTGTTAATAAGAATAAATGCTCTTATCTCCTGTGCTTTTACACTCAAAGGAGCTATTAAATTGTCCAACACTTCATATCTGTCAATTTCTTTGCTGTATTTACTTTGAATCCTTACCACATACTTCTGTTTTTTTTCATTTTCTTTTGCCTTCCTTTCTGCTACTCCACTTTTTGACTTCTTTTACTTTCTCTGCATATGTTTTCTTTTTCATCTCACCACTGTTCTTCAAGATTGTCTCAGCATCCTCCTTTTGTATTTTCTCCGTAATGCCCCCCCCCCCCCAGGAAACATCTTCTTCATTTTCTGGCTCACAATGCACTACCATTTCTTTACAGAAATCATCCTGCAGCCTTCCCAACTGGAGGGTTGCAGTTATACATCCATCATTTGCTGACTCACCTCCATCAAACAGATTTCTTTGAAACATCTCCTCAGAATCCTGCACCCATTCTCTGGTCTCAGTATTTGCTTTCTCCTCCATTTCTTTCACCACTCCATCATCTCCTTCTCTCCCCATCTGCCTCCCTGTTTCCCTAGGCCACCTCTGTACCTGGAATTGAAACAGGAAATGCCCCTTCAAAATGGGTCCCACTCGCAACAATGATGAGTAGGTGAATTCCTGCAGAATATATATTGATTATGGTTGTGTTCTTTCTAAGTTTTGTCCTTTGATTCTGGATTATCCATAGCTATTTCTAATGAGCATTTTAACACTGAAGAGAACACTCTTGTGGTTTATAGTCCTGTTTATTACTCAGTTTTATTAAGAGTACTGTCATGACCCTCTTATTATAGCCTTTTGGGGGAGATATGGATGTAGTAGCCCCATTCATATTTATGACAATTTTAAATAACCAAAAGTAAAGCCAAATAATGAGTATTAATAAATGTAAATGCAAAAAAAAAAAAAAAAACAGAAAAAGAACACTGGGACTGAGAAAAATAACCAAACACATAAAACAACTTTCCTAAAAACCTTCTTAAATATCCTTTTTTTCTTGAGGATCTTTTTTTCCCAAACACCTTCATTGAATTATAACGTGTGACATAGGCAAATTTACATTCATATAACAGTAATCACACTATAATTAGCATAACATTTTATTTTACATATATTGCTATATATCATATAACCTAAGCAATGTTACGTAACTTATTCAATTCCTGCCTTTTTTTTCATTAAGCAAGAAACACCTTTATTAAACCATCACTTACTACATAGGCAATCATACATTTATACAAAAGAAAATAAACCACACTGACACAATCCTAATATCATTAATCAATAATCTCATCAACTAAAAAAATCCAATCATCTGCTCTTATTCCTTTTTACACTTTAAAATACATTTGACATTGGATGTTACCCTGCATTTAAAGGCAGTTGCTATTCATATCCTTTCTTTTCTAAAATTATGTTTTAATCACCTTCCCACCATCATATTGTAAAATATCAATTTCCAGTTATTCCTAATAATGTTTTTGATTTCTTGGGTATCTAAATTATTTATGATGGAGTATAAATGTTCCTGCAATAATTGTAGCCATATAGATAAGGGATCAGTGCTGCTGTTAGAACATATGCAAAGAAGCTATGTGGCAGAATTCAGGAAGGTTACCACAAGAGGTACCATTTCTGATTAAGAGACAGTCTTAACATAGTTCTCTACCATAGAGAGGTGCAACACCACATTGGACTGTCTCTGTGGCCTATCACAAATGCTAATAAGGCATTTACGGGTGCAGTCTATGCTAATTAGCAATTTGCTCCCCTCAAAAATACCCTCCATAAAGTGTTTACACAGTTGATTGATTCAAAGCATTGCTTAGCTGCATATGTTATCGCAGCCAGCCATGTTAATGAACACAACCAATCATTTGCATTTGATTCCAGTGGCTGAGATCATGTTAGAAGTAAGTGCAGGGGAGTTAAGTGGCAAGGTAGTAGTGGGGGGGTTTCTGCATGTGTGGATGTGTGTGGCTGCATTTGTGAGTGCAAGTAGAGTGTTGAGTGGGCTTAGATGCATGTGATTATTGTGTGTGAGTGTCAGTTTGTGTGTGTGTGTGTGTGTGTGTGTGTGTGTGTGTGTGTGTGTGTGTGTGTGTGTGTGTGGCACAGAAAGAGAGAGCGAAAAAGAGAGAGAGAGACTGTGTGTCTGCCTACGTATGGTAGCTGCAGTAGAAAGATCAGTTAGGGGATAGGTAGGGAGTGTGTGCGTGCGCATGTGTTTGTGACTATCACTTGAGCAAGATGTGTATTTCAGTGATCAAGCCAGAGAAATTTATTTATTTGTGGATGAAGGAAGGTGCCAAGAATAACATTATTTGAGGAATGGTTTTACACTGATAGAAATGAGCATTGGAAAAGCCATAAGTTATTAAATTGATGTTTTTTTAGGTTTACTTTGAAGTTGTGAAGGGAAGCAGTTTGTTTTCTTGCAGTTTGACTATTTGTCCATGACAATGGCAATAACCAGCTTACCTATTATTGATAATATTCTCATAGCTGTTTTGCTTTTAGTTACAGAAGTTTACATTACTATTTACAGAGATTTTACCAGCTTAAATAAGTAAAAGTTAAAAATTGCTTTACACATTTGCTTTGAAATGACTTTGTTTTCTGTACTGAAATACTGCCTGTATATATTATGCAGATTTTGTCTGGCAGGCAGCCTGATTAAGGAGTGCTGTTGTACCTGATGCTCATCATAAGTATAATATACTAAAGACAGCTAGCTATCTATTCACTTCAAGTGGTGTTCATGTTTTATGCACATTACTAAACAACTAAACAATGAGTGTAAACTGAATGTTTAAAATGTCAATTCATTTGACATGAATTGTGTGTAGCAGTCAACAGTCAGCGTCATGCTGCCCGTTAATCATTTTAGTTGAATTATTATGATATGTTATGAACTACTGTGTTGTTTTCACAATTTAGGCAGACATTTAACCCTTACTGTTTGATTTTGGATTGGTTAATATAAGTCTAGACTTGGACCAGTAGCATTTATCTCAAATGACCAGCATTGTCAGTAAGCATGTGAGAGGATTTCAGAACTATGAATAAATTGCGTTTTTTTTTTTTTTTGTTCTGACTCTGCAAAATTTTTACCAGTATGATTATTTCATCTTCTTAGTTGTGGTGATACTGTGGTATGTATCCCACAATTACAAACACTGTGGGTTTATGCCAGCAGACATTCTTATCTGTAATACCCTTGCATCTTTGATTATTGGTCATTGAAGTCAGGAAATGGGTAGAGCATATAAACAAAAATCCCTGTGACTGCAAGTATGATACTATAGTGGAATCTTCTCTCATGCAACAGGAAGGTTTCTGATTAGAACAAACTGCAGAACTGTAGAATTGTACACCAACAACAAAAGACCACAACTCCAAATCAGGTGCAAAGTTTTATTGGTTTAGCGCTTTCTTCTCATAATAGAGACTTCCTCAGAACAAACACACAAAGTTAACCCAACCCTTAAATACCCACTAGTCAAGTACTTAATTGCATAATATATCACATGACAATATTAAAGAAATAAAAGTACAAAATTTAAAAGTTAAAAGATTTGTATGAAATATATAAAAAAATGAATGAAGGATAAATAACATATAAGGCCACAAACCATTTGGACACTGAAAAACTAAAAAACTAAAATACTAAAAAACTAAGAAATTAAAAGACTTAACCAGTAAGATGTTTTAGTTTTAGAATACAAGCAATGTTGATAGCCTCATTAATACCAGGGTACTGTGTAGCATCTAATCTAAGTTGCAATTTTAATTCACAGATGTCCAGGTGCACATCAGTAATTCTGCCCTGTGAGTCTCTGGCAACATAATCTACTACCAGAAATTTAAAACAATGGTTACTGTATTCCTTGATACGTCTGAACAGGGCATTAGTAATTTTACCCTTCCTAATGTCATACATATGTCCATTAACCCGAGTTTTTAAGAATCTGGAAGTCTTTCCAATATAAAAAACACAGGGCAAGATTGGCACTTTGCCAAATATACCAGATATACACTGTTACAATTAAAATGTCTCTTAATAACAATGTTTTTACTGTTTAGTTGAAATTTGTCCCTAGTTTCTAGTATATGGGTGCAAATGTTGCACCTACCACATTTGAAGTTCCCAATAGGTCTGTTAGAACAATTACCAAATGTGTCTTTACCTAACTCAAAAAGGTTTTTAAAAGACCTGTCTTTTCTATAAACAATTTTCGGGGGTACACTACCCACTTTAGACTCTACATTATTATCAAAACTCAAAATGTCCCAATTGCTAATAATAATGTCCACTATTTTTTCTGCATCCAAATTAAAGGTTGTAATGAAACTCAGTCCAAACCTAGTTCCAATTACCCTATTCACATTGAATACTTGTTCCAACCTAATTCTAGTAGTCCCACTCAGAATTGGCCTTTACAAACCCTTATTACATTTTTCTATAACTTCCTTCTTAATTAGTTCCAAAAATGTATCAGGATATCCCCTCTTAGCATACATACTGATGATGAAATTCACCTCATTTGAAAAATGGCAGTCCAAACTGACCATTCTGGTAACCCTGACCAGTTGGCCTTTAACGATGGACTTCTTCTGATACAAGGGATGCCAGCTGACATATTCCAAATTGGAATTTGAAAAGGGTGGTTTTCTATATATATTGGAACACAGTTTTTCTTCCTCTCTATTCCAAGACAAATTTACTTCTAGATATGGAATGTTCTCTTTACTGTAATGATAAGTGAATCACAAAAAATCCACTGTATTATTGATATAGTTAAGAAAAACCTTAAGTTGTTCCTCAGTGCCCTTCCACACGTAAAACAAATCATCTAAAAATCTGGGGTAATGCAAGATGTTGGACCAGTACACACTATTCATTATAAATTCCTGCTCCCAGTATGACATAATAAGATTAGCAAAAATGGGGGCACAAGTGGCCCCCATTGCAACCCCAGTCAACTGTTTAAAGTATTGACCTTCAAAATGTATATACTTGTTGTTTAACACAATGTCCATAAGCAATGTGACCTTATTAATACAATCCTGATCATACATTTGGGTTTTCACCAACTGTCTTTCTAACCATTGGACACCCTCTATATGGTGTATTACCCCAAACAGATTAACAGCATCTGCCATGACCATAAACATTCCAGGAGATATACCAATGTGCCCTAATTTTTCCAAAAATTGCCAAGAATCCCTCAAGATGTAGTCAAACTTTTTCAGACCCTTTTGTAAATAATGTTCCAAAGACTTGCTATTAAAACAAGTCTTTGATCTGTGTCCATCAACAATAGGTCGAAACGTCAAGTCTGACAACCCCTTATGTATTTTTGGTATTCCCAAAATATTGGGAATCATGGGGTGGTCATTTTTCATGAATTCATATTCTTCCAGACTAATTTGGTCTTGAAATCCATGTAATCTAGTGCCAAATCAATCTTTTTATAAGCAATGTGGATTTTATTAAGAGAACTCTCCTCATAGGTCCCATCCATAAGCAAAGAATTCATTTTATCTAAATATTCACTTCTATTCATTAGAACTACCCCACTTCCCTTGTCAGGTTTCATAATCCAAATAGTTTTGTCATTGGTAAACTCTCCTAGTATGTCACGTTCATTAGCTGTTAGATTACTTTTATTTACACACTAGAAACATTTAAAATACTGCCTAATACCTTTCTCACAAACCTTTTCATAAAGGCGTATAATATTGTTCAATGGTGGATTAAAAAGGCACCTGGTCTAGTTAACCTAATCTGTCCATATTCTTTAAAACTACTGCCACCATTGAACCACACCTTAAGGTTTAACCTGCATGTAAAACATTTTAAATCAATTAAAATATCAACTATATTACCCCTTCTTGCAGGGATAAAGGTAAAACCTTTAGCTAAAAGGTCAGTGTGTTCAGTTCCAACTATTTTGGAGGAATAATTGTAGATTTTAAAATAACTAGCACTATTATTAACTATAGTGCAAAAATCGCTAAAAAACACTTTTTGACAATTATTAGAACCCACTACACTAGTCATACAAACTTGCCCAAAGTTTCTTTTCTCCAGGGTAATATTATCCATAGGGTCAACATCTATAGGGCTTTCCACCCCACTGTCTTTATCAGTTAAACAAAGGCCGGCCCAATACATTGAGTGATCCATTAAATTAGAAATGCCACCTACAGAGTTATTAAATTCAAAACTACCACCTTCAAAACTCCCGGAAAACTAGTTCAAAAATCTAGATTTATGTGTGGTGAACTAGACAACATAATTTCATTAAACCCATGAACTAGTTTTCTGGGAGTTTTGGAAGGTGGTAGTTTTGAATTTAATAACTCTGTAGGTGGCGTTTCCAATTTAATGGAACACTCAATGTTTTGGGCCAGCCTTTGTTTAACTGATAAAGACAGTGAGGTGGAAGGCCCTATAGATGTTGACCCTATGGATGCTATTACCCTGGAGAAAAGAAACTCTGGGCAAGTTTGTATGACTAGCGTAGTGGGTTTTAATAATTGTCAAAAAGTGTTGTTTAGTGATTTTTGCACTATAGTCAAGAATAGTGCTAGTGATTTTAAAATCTACAATTATTCCTCCAAAATAGTGGGACCTGAACACGCTGACCTTTTAGCTAAAGGTTTTACCTTTATCCCTGCAAGAAGGGGTAATATAGTTGATATTTTAATTGATTTGAAATGTTTTACATGCAGGTTAAACCTTAAGGTGTGGTTCAATGGTGGCAGTGATTTTAAAGAAGATGGGCAGATTAGGTTAACTAGACCAAGTGCCTTTAATCCACCATTGAACAATGCTATACGCCTTTATGAAAAGGTTTGTGAGAAAGATATTAGGCAGTATTTTAAATGTTTCCAGTGTGTAAATAAAAGTAATCTAACAGCTAATAAACGTGACATACTTGGAGAGTTTACCAATGACAAAACTATTTGGATTATGAAACCCAACAAGGGAAGTGGGGTAGTTCTAATGAATAGAAGTGAATATTTAGATAAAATGAATTCTTTGCTTATGGATGGAACCTATGAGGAGAGTTCCCTTAATGAAATCCACATTGCTTATAAAAAGATTGATTTGGCACTAGATGACATGGTATTTCAAGGCTAAATTAGTCTGGAAGAATATGAATTCATGAAAAATGACCACCCCATGATTCTCAATATTTTCGGAATACCGAAAATACATAAGGAGTTGTCAAACTTGACGTTTCGACCTATTGTTGATAGACACAGATCAAAGACTTGTTTTATTAGCAAGTCTTTGGACCATTTTCTACAAAAGGGTCTGAAAAAGTTTGACTACATCTCGAGGGATTCTTGGCAATTTTTGGAAAAATTAGAGCACATTGGTATATCTCCTGGAATGTTTATGGCCACGGTAGATGTTAATCTGTTTGGAGTAATACCCCATATAGAGGGTGTCCAATGGTTAAATGGACATTGTGTTAAACAACAACTATATGCATTTTAAAGGTCAATACTTTAAACAGTTGACTGGGGTTGCAGTGGGGTCCACTTGTGGATTTTTTGTGATTCACTTATCATTACAGTAAAGAGAACATTTCATATCTAGATGTAAATTTGTCTTGGAATAGAGAGGAAGAAAAACTGTGTTCCAATATATATAGAAAACCAACCTTTTCAAATTCCTATTTGGAATATGGCAGCTGGCATCCCTTGTATCAGAAGAAGTCCATTGCAAAAGTCCAACTGGTCAGGGCGGCCAGAATGGTCAGTTTAGACTGTCATTTTTCAAATGAGGTGAATTTCATCATCAGTATGTTTGCGAAGAGGGGATATCCTGGTACATTTTTGGAACTAATTAAGAAGGAAGTTATAGAAAAACGTAATAAGGGTTTGTATAGGCCAATTCTGAGTGGGACTACTAGAATTAGGTTGGAACAAGTGTTCAATGTGAATAGGGTAATTGGAACTAGGTTTGGATTGAGTTTCATTATGACCTTTAATTTGGATGCAGAAAAAATAGTGGACATTATTATTAGCAATTGGGACATTTTGAGTTTTGATAATAATGTAGAGTCTGAAGTGGGTAGTGTACCCCTGAAAATTGTTTATAGAAAAGATAGGTCTTTTAAAAACCTTTTTGAGTTAGGTAAAGACACAATTGGTAATTGTTCTAACAGACCTATTGGGAACTTCAAATGTGGTAGGTGCAACATTGGCACCCATATACTAGAAACTAAGGACAAATTTAAGCTAAACAGTGAAAACATTGTTATTAAAGGACATTTTAATTGTAACAGTGTAAATCTGGTATATCTGGCAAAGTGCCAATCTTGCCCTGTTTTTTTATATTGGAAAGACTTCCAGATCCCTAAAAACTCGGGTTAATAAACATATGTATGACATTAGGAAGGGTAAAATGACTAATGCCCTGTTCAGACATATCAAGGAATACAGTAACCATTGTTTTAAGTTTCTGGTAGTAGATTATGTTGCCAGAGACCCACAGGGCAAAATTACTGATGTGCACCTGGACATCTGTGAATTAAAATGGCAACTTAGATTAGATGCTACACAGTACCCTGGTATTAATGAGGCTATCAACATTGCTTGTATTCTAAAACTAAAACATCTTACTGGTTAAGTCTTTTAATTTCTTAGTTTTTTACTATTTTAGTTTTTTAGTTTTTCAGTGCCCAAATGGTTTGTGGCCTTATATGCTATTATTTATCCATCATTCTTTTTTATATATTTCATACAAATCTTTTAACTTTTAAATTTTGTACTTTTATTTCTTTAATATTGTCATGTGATATATTATGCATTTAAGTACTTGACTAGTGGGTATTTAAGGGCTGGGTTAACTTTGTGTGTTTGTTCTGAGGAAGTCTCTATTACGAGAAGAAAGCGCTAAACCAATTAAACTTTGCACCTGATTTGGAGTTGTGGTCTGTTGTTGTTGGTGTACAATTCTAAGGTTTCTGATTAGGTCGTGGGGTATCATGAGGTGTGGCTGCAGGCATCCAAGATTGAGGAAAAGCACCAGTGGAAACTAATAGTGTACTTCATAGGGTCTAAAAATAAAGATGAAAAAACATTGAATGGCAATTTGCAGGTGAGATTTTTTTTACATATATAACAAAAACATTATATCTATATAAAGTGCTAGTCTCATGTTTATATTCACAGCATATGTATGCTTCTAAATATGATTTTTTGAGAATTGTAGTAGTTTTACCAGTACAGTATGCTTCACTATGAGCATATGTAGGCTACCAAAACTAAAAAACAAAGAGAGAGAGAATTATTAAAAAAATTCTGTTTTGTTTTGGATACTGTGAAGCTAGGGTTTAGAGCAGATGCAGAAATCATGCATCAATGTAAAAAAGCTAAACTGGCAGGTTCCATTAAGCAAGCAATAATGCTCAAAAGGGTGTGTTTTATTGTAGAATAGCTCCCACACCTGCCTCTACACCCCTGGAAAGGAATTATTTCCACAGTAACACACACCCTGGAGGGCATTATCATGCTTAGAGAATAGGCTCTCTGTAACATTATTGTGTTTTACTTACTTATTGTTTTAATTCCTAGATTAATTTTATACATTTTTTTATGTAAAATAGTTCTGCTGTCTAATGTTTCAAACTTACATACATATATACATACAAATATTTCAAGCATGGGCATTAATGTCCTTCTAGCTTGCCAGTATATACCAAAACACTTGTTCCCATAATAAGTGTCCAGGATGTTCTTAAAAATATCTAAACTAGTACTTGCTTTAATGTAATTTAACAGGCTGTTCCAGGCATCAGCTATTCTGTCAAGAGAACCAACTAGTACACTTCTCATTTCTATAGAATCGCCTACATAGGTTATCTGATGATTCTCTAGTACTTTTTGATAACCTCAAACATTCCCAGAGGTAGTTGTCTCTAAATGCACTATATACCTGAATAAGATCTCCTCTTAGATATCTATAAGAGACACTGTAAAAGTTCAGATATTTTAGTCTTTCATAATAACTTAAATTTTCATATTCATGGATACCCTTGGTATATTTCCACTGTACTCTTTCCAGTTTACTCATGCTTGTTTTCTTATAGGGTTTCCATATTGTTATTCCATACTTAAGTTTGGGTCTAATGTAACCAACAAACAATGACATCATAATTTTTGATTTCCTAGACTTTATAAATGTTTTTATACAACCTATAGTTCTATAACTGTCATTATACAATGACCCCCCCATTAATATTCCAAAACGTGCACACTGATTGGTCAGAGTGCACATTGTAAATCAGACTTATACTAATGGAAAAAGCTCTGGTCGCCCAGACTTTTTCCATTAGTTGTTGTGTCTTTCGGCTTTTCCCGGTTAGGGGTCGCCACAGCGGAACTCCCGTCCGCTAATGATTGGCAGTTGATTTTTACGTGCTGAGTTGCCAGCCCTAATGCACAACCTTCAATGAAGGTACGCCCATTCACGCATGTCTCCACGCAGAAGACGCTCTAGCTGAGAGTCAAACCGGTCAGTGTCTTACTGTGAGGCTACAATGCTACCGCAGCACCACCGTGGATTCAGACTTTTTCCATTAGTATAAGTCTTTTTTTACAGCAAAGGAGAACGCAAGATCTCCGTTGCTGTTTAGACACTGTCTCGCTATGTTAAAGGAGTTTAACATAGCGAGACAGCTTTAAAAAAGTAATGGAGATCTTCCTTTCTCCATTGCTTTTTTAAAAGCTGTCTCGCTATGTTAAATGGGTTTAACATAGCGAGACAGCTTTAAAAAAAGCAACAGAGATTCTCCGTTGCTTTTTTTAAAGCTGTCTTGCTATGTTAAAGGAGTTTAACATAGCGAGACACTTTGTAAAAAGCAACGGAGATCTTGCTTTCTCCGTTGCTTCCACCCACAACTCTGATGTACTGCGTAAGTATAAGCATGAGCAGTACATCAGAACTGCCGCAGAATACCAGACAGCTGTGGAAGGGCAGCAAGGAGGCATTATACAATGCCATTATTTAAGGAAAGTAAGTATTTTTTTTCTTAAATAATGTCATTGTATAATAGCAATAACCCACTTGTGGGTGTAGGTAATGCTGGATTTACCCACGGTTGTCTTTGTTTGGCCACTCGGGCTTTGCCCTCGTGACCAAACCACACCAACCGTGAGTAAATCCAGCATTACCCACACCCAGGCGTGGGTTATTGCTATAGTAACCAATTGGTTGATATGATTAGAAAAACTCATAGCTGAATTTACCCATATACGCAGGTCCTTAAATGAGTCTACAGTTTCAAACACTGTGTGCTGTATTAAATATCCACCTTTCAATTTATGTCTCCCAAATCTCATATGCTTAGTTTTTGATGTATTTATTAACAGATTATTCTTCTGTTCCCAAATGGTCAATTTAGTCAAGTTATATTGCAGACATGTCTTATCTGTAACACTTGTAATCAGTTTACCCAATTTCAAGTTGTCTACATATAGACTGTACAACACCTCAGATGAAAAAGTTAGGTCTGAAAGATACAGTCTAAACAAGTAAGGGCCAACTTTGCTGTAGTATATGTAAATGGTGTTGGAGGAAGCATTTTACAAGCAAAATATAAATATTTTTTAAATATCCCGTTATTTACTTTACTTTTTTAGGTTATTTACTTCTAAAATGTTTGGAATGCATGCCAGTCATTAAGGATTGAAGTCACTAAATAATGACATACATTTGAGTTTCAGACTTTTTTCCTTCAAAAATGCATGCTAACACAAAATCTATCTTTTAAACAACTTTGTAATTTTTTAACAGAAATAATTAAAATCTGTTGCTATTTTTGAACCTTTGTTCATCGTTTATTTTAGGTTTTATTCAGATTTCTTCAGCTAAGAGGTCGAGAGGTATGCAAATCTCTTTAGTGTTGGTGCCAGTGGTTGATCTCACTCACTCACTCATACTTGCACTTCAGAAAATGCATGCTAACACAAGTCCTGTTTTTGAAGTAACTTTGTGATTTCTCAAAAGCACTATTTAAAATCTGTTTCCAATTTTGAGTCTTTATTCACCCTTTATTTTAGGCTATATCCAGATATCATGAACTAATAGGTCGAGTGGTATACAAACCTGCTGACACGGCTCGATCGCTTTCACTCTTCAGGCTCTCTCTTTCTGTTTCTCACACTCTCACACACGCACACACTCACACACACACACACACACACACACACACACACACACACACACACACACACTTTTTTTCTGTTTCATTTATTTTTTACATTCGTTAAGCAAAAGTGCTCCTTAGCAAAAGTGCTCCTTAGCGAGTATAAAATGATAACTTGATCAATCTCTCCTTCACTCTCACACATATATACATTCACACACAGACATAAACACATACACACATACTTTTTTATTTTAAATTTTTTTTCTTTCTTTTTTTTCTTCTTTTTTTATTTTACACTCACTGAACAGCAAAAGCACTGCTTAGTGATTGTAAAATAATGGCTCTCATTAGGTAACTTTCAGTCCAAGCTCCATGACACCTTGATATGCTGCTCTGAACTGGCGGACTTAGTTTTCATTGGCATTATCTGTAGTTTTACAGCCTGCTGGAGAACATTTATTTTCTAGTCAGTGTGCAATCTACAGGTTGTCCATTCTCTAAGTGCATTTACACCCGCAGGAATTAACTACATTACTAATTTATTTTAAGTGTATGTGTATTTCAAAACCACTGAAGCATTGATTTGTTTCTTTATTTCTTAAATGGAATGTTTGCTTGATATAATCAGTCTGATGAAATCTGTTTGTTTAAGAGCAAACACATTTGCTCAATCTGATTTTATAGTGATGTATTGCCAAATGAGCAGGATTTGAAATAATTTACTACACACTGAAGAGATTGTCTATTAACAAACTTTATTTTTACCACTAAACAGAAAACTAAAAAAACTTCATGTAATTAAACAGAAAATCACACTAAGAAAACAAAGTAAATACTATGCAACAAAAATGGGAAATTAAACAGAATTAAACAATACATTTCAAGAAAGGTATACATCACTGATAAAGAGAAAGCTTCATCCTGCCTTCAGTCTTGACTGGGAAGCCCCACTGCAGTGCGTCAGGAGTCTTCATCGGGAAAACGGTCCTGGGCAGTGCGTGCACTCCACAGGTGAGGCCTCTACCAGAGTACAGGGAGCCCCAGCTATATATGACCAGGTTGTTTACCACAGGTCATGAGAACCAGTGCTTTTTTAGTATAGGCTGGATATTGCTAGAACATTCTGTGGAGTTGGCTGCCCACCCCAGAAGGTACAGCAAATCCTGCCAAATACAATGATTTTTGCGGTTTTTAAATGCTGCACTGGAATATTCCAATGACTTTGCAAGTTTTAGTACTTTACCTGAATATTTCAGCACACATACGCATACAGAACATATTTCGTAAGCAAATGTAGTGACTTTGCTGAAATCGCTTTAATGTTCCAGAACACAACAACATCTCTTATGCCTGCTGAAAAGGCTAGGATGTACAGGAACATAGCATCCCTTTATATGTCAAAAAAGAAATAAAGAAAGTAAAGAAAAAGTCGAAATATAGTGAGGCAACAGTCAAATAATTACATTCACTCAATGTACCCCTCTTTCATATCACATGCGTATCACAAGTGAAAAGAAAATTGTTTTCCATTGTTGTTACTTGTTAGCTATTTTTATTCTGTCTACAGTGAGGTAAAGGGATGAAATCATGAAAATATTCAGGCTAGTACAATTAACATTCTTGTTACATGAAATAAGAAACTGAAAAATAATGTTTTTGTGCTAATTTCCTTAATACTTTTCACAGCTTTTGACATGATTATTGTGTCATCCATTTTCATCAATATGTTATTATTAGCAATGAATAGAAGCTTTCTATTAGCAGAGTAAGTATTAACTTTTGCTGAAATTGCAAACTGTTGCAGTGAAAATTGCCTGCTAAATTAATACATTTTATAGTGCAGCAGTAGCTGTTAATTCATAATCACAGATATGAATGCAGTGATTCTTGGTTGAAATGATCGTTTGCCTTCCATAGCTTCACTTGCAAGCACATATTTGGTGTGGTACTATTGTTAAATGTTGTGGTTCAATTTTCTTGTAATAATCAGTAGGTGCAGGCATATGTTAGTAGTGCAGTCTGCTAAGAACTAACTATGTTTTCCAGTTATATTTTTACAGGCATATACTCAATAGAGATGATAATTAAAATACTTGCCAGAGGTTTTTTGCTTCATCCATTTTCCTACCTCCGTAATAAATGGAACTGGCTGGATTTCACCGTAATCTTATTAGCGTAAGTAATCCTACAACATCTAATATATTTGACTAGGTTGCCTTTAAATAAAAATTAGTAGATCCTTTGTTGTAGCTCACAAGTGTGTGGGTAAGTTTTGTAGAAAGAGAGAAAGGGTGTGAGATAAGGGCTGTAAGTCAAAAAGCAGTCTCAGAAAAATATTAATATTCTTTCTTCATATTCATAAATAAAGGTTCTTCACGTCATAGATTATATTGCTAATTGATGCTCTTTTCTTATCTGTTTAACGCTAAGTAGACTAAACAACTTCCCACTGGCTCCCCAGACTTTCCTCTTTTTTTTGAGTATCTTACAGCTATACTATTTGCTTGATTTTGTTATTCAGGTTTGTTTGTCAGATTTTGGATTATGTATTTATTAGTTTAACTGGATATATAGCCTATCAACGGTATGAATTGTAACCCATTATATTTGGAGAACTGTAGCTTAATCCTGGCATGCCAGATCAAAAGTTTATAATTTCATAGGTACTTACCAGGCTATAGATATGTCAGGATTATTTGAAACCTAATCTTAAATTCTTATGGTAGATTTTTATTCCTTACATTTTGTGTATGAGTAACCCAGAGTGGACAGAACAAGTATATTATGGAATATTACTTGTTGTCCCTTTCTATGAGGGACATGGACACTAAACGAGGGGTGAATTTACTGTTTCCCATCCTTTCATCAAAATTTCATTTGAATTCAGTACAAGAAGTACTTTGCTTTATAGAGTGGAAGACAGCTCCATGAGTGGAATTTTATGTGATGAGTATCTATCCTTCCAATAGGACCTGTTCATGTTTTTAGCCCTTGTGTTTTGTTTATGAATAACCCAGAGCAGGCAGAACAAGGATATGTTGAGACATCACTTGTTGCCCCTTTCCATAAGATATATGGGTGCTAAGCCAAGGTCAAGTGATTTTATCATGCAGCACTTTACAAAATGATTCAGTACAAAGAAGACAGGAAAAAGGAAGTCTGACTTTGAGAGAAATGCAGTATTCTTTGTACCACAGTAGTTCAGATCATGTATGAGGTAGATAAGATCACTTATCATCACAACTGGTTAACCGTAGTTCATTCACACTTTTATATCTGAAGTGGATAGTATAAAAAGAAGGTGGCTGTGGGATGCCTCTGGGAACCCTGTTGGAATATACAAATAACCCCCCAACCTGAATTGCTGCTTCCTAATATGGCTTGATATTTTTTGCTTATAATTTGTTATTTATTCCCTTCTGTGAAATGGTTTTAAAAGACTTAATAAGCTCAACATTAGTATCAGTATCCAGTGTTACCATAGATGAAAAATATGCCCAAAAGCTAATATTTTTTTAATACAATTGACAGATGTTTAGTTAGGTTTTCTTGATCCTTTGCAAGAACCCATCAAATATGTTATCTGTCCCAGGAAACTTGAATTTTAATTCTGCTTCTGGTAGCCGTTTCCTCATTCATTACATATGGCTTCTAAGGAAAGTACAGTATACTGTACTAAGCTGCATTATACTGCTGCACTGTGTTCTGCCTTCATGTCTGACCAAGTGAGTCATAAAAACATTACTTTTAGTAGGCATGAAAGTGGATTGGGGGGTTTTAACATATTATGCTAGTAAGGAGATATGGTGCTGAGTGAGCTCCATGGGTGAGGCAAGGGTTTTATTGTGTCAGAAAATTAGCTTGCCCCACAAGGGACTTCATTATCAATACGATTTCTCCCACTTTGTTACACACTGACTTATGTTTTTTTTTTTTTATGTACAGTGCTAATATGTTGCTCAGCTATGTCTGTTGAACAACATATTATCAGGGCAGGGGGATATCAGCAATGCCATCAGAGTGTATGTATGTGAACTTCTACAGATTATCCTCTTGGGACTGTCCAGTACTCTGGCATATTTTTCAGAAATTCATAGATTCCTATATTGTTACTAGGCTAATGACCCTGGGGGCCTTTCTAAACCTAGCCAAATTTTCCCAGACGAATAATGATATCCTGTATCTGAATAGGACACTAAGAGATTAAGGCATTTATAAGCTACCTCTGTCCATAAGGGACATGGGTGCCAGGCCATGTGTAAATTTCCTGTTTCCCATCCACTGGTCTAGGTTGCATTTAAACTGGGTAATAGACAAACTCAGCTTCACATGCTTGGGAAGCCTATTCCATAGAAGAGGCAGTGTCTCAGACAAAATTCAGGTCCCTAGACCTTGTATTTGTGGTACACTTTGACTTATGAATAAATAGGAGAATCATAAGTATGGGGTTTGTGGAGGCCTTGTAAGCCAGGCATAGATCACCCCTCAGCAATCTGTAGAAAATTGAGCAGAGGGAAAAGGCTTTAAGGTGTTCTGCATAAGGCGGGTTTGTTATGCCTTGTATTGTTTCTGTAAAGAACCTCTGAGATTATTCTAGTTACTGCATATGTGTGGTCAGGTACGTACCAAAGGGAACATTGTACTCTTTGATTGGTCTGATAAGGGCAGAGTACAGTGGGATAATGACCTATTTGGACATAGATGCCATGACATTACTTAAGAGTTGCACAGCTTAAAAGGATTTCCTCACCACTGCTGCCACATGGTGGTTGAAGGTAAAGCTACTGTTTATGTGCGTACCTTGATTCCTGATTACTATAATATAATATATTTTATATTATATTACATGATATTGTATTATATTGTAATATAATTTATTATATAATGTTACATTACATTATATAACTGCATACATTTTTAGAGAAGGATGATTTGCCTATGTTCTCCATGCATAGGGTGCAATGCCTTCACAATGGAGATGAAGTGTACATGTCATACCCCATTGTTTTGATATGTCTATGAATCTCAACAAATGTTGATACAGCAATCTGTGGTGTACCATGCATGGAGTGTGGTATATAGTTTTTTTATGAAAAGCACTCTCATTACCTTAGGAACTATAGACTGATATTGTTTAGTGGTTTTGCAGTCATTATTTTTTTAGGATAATTTAAAGCTGATCTTGTATAACTTCTTGTTTTTAAGTCTAACACTTGAATACAGTATCTAAGAAACACTTTTGATATAAGAAGTTGTATTTCTGGAGCACACTGACACATCTGCTAGTAGCTGTGCAGTGCTACACCAATACAGTCATACATTGCTACACCAATACATCCATGCAGTGCTATACCAATGTATCCATACAGTACTGTACCAATACATCAGTACAGTGCTACACCAGGACATCCCTACAGTGCTACACCAATACATCCATACAGTGCTGTACTAACACATCCATATAGTGCTACACCAATATTTCCATATAGCGCTACACCAATATATCCATACAGTGTTACACAAATATGTCCATACAGTGCTACAACAATACAGTCATACAACATACACCAATATACCCATAAAATGTTATACCAATACATCCATACAGTGCTATACCAATACATCCATACAGTGCTATACCAATACACCTATACAGTGTTATACTAATACTTCCATAAAGTGGTACACCAGAACAGCCATATAGTGCTACTCTAATACAAATATATCCATGTAATGCTACACCAATACAGCCATACAGTGAAACACCAATACAGCCATAAAGTGCTATGCCAATACAGCCATACAATGCTACTCCAATACATCCATATAGTACTATGACAATACATCCATACACTGCTGTACTAGTACATCTATACAGTGTTATACTATACACCCATACAATGCTATACCAATACAGCCTTACAATGCTACACCAGTATGTCCATACAGTGCTACATAAA
Source organism: Protopterus annectens (assembly GCF_019279795.1). Lineage (NCBI taxonomy): Eukaryota > Metazoa > Chordata > Ceratodontiformes > Protopteridae > Protopterus > Protopterus annectens. Next base: position 352,716,352 of record NC_056730.1, on the reverse strand, counting down.
TATAGCCATACAGTGCTACACCAATATATCCATACAGGGCTGCACAAATACAGCCATACATTGCTGCACCAATACAGCCATAGAGTGTAACACCAATACATCCATACACTGCTATACTAATACATCCATACACTGCTACACCAATGCAGCCATACAGTGCTACACCAATGCAGCCATACAGTGCTACACCAATACAGCCATACAGTGCTACACCAATACAGCCATACAGTGCTATACCAATACATCCATTTAGTATTATATCAATAGACCCATACAGTGCTACACCAATACATCCATACAATGCTACACCAATACAAGCCATACAGTGCCACACCAATACATCCATACACTGCTATACTAATGCATCCATATAGTGCTACTCCAATATAGCCATACAGTGCTACATCAATACATCCATACAGTGCTGCAGAAATACAGCCATGCAGTGCTGCACCAATACAGCCATATATTGCTATACTAATACATCTGTACAGTGCTACACCAATACATCCATACAGTGGTGCATCAATCCAGCCATGCAGTGCTATATTAATGCATCCATACAGTTCTACACCAATACAGGTATACAGTACTACACCAATACACCATACCAATGCATTCATACAGTGCTACAGGAATACATCCATACAGTGCTATACCAATACACCTATACAGTGTTATACCAATACATCCATACAGTGTTATACCAATACTGCCATAAAGTGGTACACCAGAACAGCCATATAGTGCTACTCTAATACAAATACATCCATGTAATGCTGCACCAATACATCCATACAGTGACAAACCAATACAGCCACAACATGCTATGCCAATACAGCCATACAGTGCTACTCCAATACATCCATATAGTACTATGACAATACATCCAGACACTACTATACTAATACATCTATGCAGTTTTATACTATACAGTCATACAGTGCCATACCAATACATCCATACAATGCTACACCAGTATGTCCATGCAGTGCTACATAAATACAGCCATACAGTGCTACATCGATATATCCATACAGGGCTGCACAAATACAGCCATACATTTCTGCACCAATACAGCCATAGAGTATAACACCAATACATCCACACACTGCTATACTAATACATCCATACAATGCTACACAAATACACTGCTGTACTAATACATCCATACAATGCTACACAAATACAGCCATACAGTGCTATACCAATACAGCCATACAGTGCTATACTAATACACCCATTTAGTATTATATCAATAGACCCATACAGTGGTACACCAATGCATCCATACAATACTACACCAATACAGTCATACAGTGCTACACCAATACAGCCACTCACTGCTATACTAATACAGCCATACAGTGCTACACTAATGCAGCCATACAGTGCAATACCAATATAGCTTTACAGTGGTACACCAATACATCCATACAGTGCTACACTAATACATCCATAAAGTGCTATACTAATAAATCCATACACTGCTACACCACTACAGCCATACAGTGTAACAGCAATACAGCCATACACTGCTATACTAATACATCCGTACAATGCTACACCAATACATCCATACAGTGGTGCACCAATACAGCCATACAGTGCTATATTAATACATCCATACAGTAGTACTACTACAATACAGCCATACACTGCTATACTAATATAGCCATACAGTGTGACACCAATACAGCCATACAGTGCTACACCAATATAGCTTTACAGTGGTACACCAATACATCCATACAGTGCTACATCAATACATCCATACAGTGCTGCACAAATACAGCCATGCAGTGCTGCACCAATACAACCATGCAGTGTAACAGCAATACAGCCATACACTGTTACACCAATACAGCCAAACAGTGCTACACCAATACATCCATACAGTGCTATACTAATACATGCATACAGTGCTACACCAATACAGCCATATAGTGTAACAGCAATACAGCCATACACTGCTATACTAATACATCCATGCAGTGCTGCACCAATACAGCGATACAGTGCTATATTAATACATCCATACAGTGCTACACCAATACAGCCATACACTGCTATACTAATATAGCCATACACTGGTGCACCAATACAGCCATACAGTGCTACACCAATATAGCTTTACAGTGCTACACCAGTACAGCCATATAGTGCTACACCAATACATCCATACAGTGCTATACTAATACAGCCATGCAGTGCTATACTAATGCAGCCATAAAGTGCTACACCAATAAATCCATACAGTGCTGCACAAATACAGCCATACTGTGTAACAATAATATAGCCATACACTGTTATACTAATACATCCATACAATGCTACACCAATACAGCCAAACAGTGCTACACCAATACATCCATACAGTGCCATACCAATAGATACATACAGTGGTACACCAACACCCATACAGTGCTACACCAATATATAGCCATACAACATACCTATCAACCTGGAAACATCAAAGATCTGGACAAAGGCCCAGGAAAAGGAGGTACAACTGGCCAAAAATTGGGACATTGATTAATAAAAAATTGCGTATATAATTATGCAAACCTGCCTTCTGCAATGGAATTGTGGGATGCCAACATGAAGATTGAAGTCACTAAATAATAAACAATGGCAGAAATTTGAATTTCAGACTTCATATCCCCCACAAAATACATAATACAAAACCTGTTATTCTAGCAATTATCTGAGTTTACAGGAGCAATATTTAAAGTCTGCCCCTTTTTTTGGCCTTTGTCTCGCATTATTTTTGGCTTTGTCTAGATTTCTTGCACTGAGAGATTGAGTATGTGATACAACCAGTGCAAACATAAACAATTCTAGACTTATTAGCAATAACAATGATGTATTTAAAAATATCCAGAATGATGACTGGCTGTAGCATACTTTGAGCATTTTAAATGTTAATGAAACATTTATAACAACAACAAAATGTTTTAATTTAGAGTTATACAGTTATAAGCAAATTAAATCAGTATTGTTATTTTGATCTCCTGCACATGGTTCAAACATGCATTTTTCCTTGCTCTTTGGCTACTAGAGTATCGTAAAATGCACATACAATTTGCAAGTAATGCACTCCTCAAATGTTGCCATATCTGGTAGACATCCTCATCATAACAGGTGGGAAGCCCTAAAGGACAACAAACATGTGGGTCTAGAGCAAAGGATTTCTTCTCTGACTCAAACTATTCATCCCACATCCAGTTAACTAAAATGTATGGTGTAAAAAAGTGTACTACTAATTGGAATTTATCAAGATTTCTAAAGGTTGCTCCTTTCACTTCAACTTCCTCCCAATAAAGAGTGATTGAACATAACCAGTCAAATGCTTCACAGTACATAAAATTAAATATAGTAAAATTTGGCTACCACTTCAGCTAGAAGGCATGCACATAGCAGTTTTACAAATGCTATTCTGTACTTCTAAAATGGTCTGTCAGTTTAACATTAGCATTCAACACCATTTAACACAAATGCATGATCAATGCTTTCTGCGCAAAATGGGGAAGTTTCTTTATTTTTCTCCAAATTACTTACAATTAAGAGGCAACCGCCAACTGCATCCCTCTCTACACTCTAAATTATAGCTCTCAAATTAACCTTCAACATCCAAAAGGTATAAACAGTGGCAAATGGGCATGGGCAAAGTGAAGTACTAATAACTTCAACTAGGAAGAAGTTCACAAAATCTGCATTTGTATGTTAGGAGATCATCACAGTGTCATAATTATTGCTAGCATAAATAATCACAGCTTTGCAATAATTACATAAACCATTTCACTAAACCTTTCTGAACTGAAGTTAAAAAATAACAATTTAAATAGTCAAAAAAAGAAGAAGTTATAGTCACATCCTAAGTATTGTAAAATAGCAAATGTAATACTGAACTGCCTGAGAATCCAATGCTGTTCAAACCAATAGTATAGTCCACATAACATGATACACGGTGAACCAACCACAGTAATGAAAATGTAACAAAAGTAGATTAGCTGGCCTATGCCACCAGGCAGAACTTAGATGTGTGATATCTAAACTTTAATTTAAACTTTAATTTGCAGAGCATAAAATAAAAAAACAATTAACTGTTAAGCACTTTTTTTGTCATCTGACATTCTTGAACTTCACTGTCACACAACGTCCTCGCTCATTGGTTAGCTCTGCTGATTCACTTGTGGGCAAGCTGTGCCATGGCTGCAAACCACTGTCTGACTCTGAATTTTGCTTTTTTTTTTTTTTTTATCTCCCACTCAGTCTCCATGTCTGACAGGCAGTTAGGCACTGCCTCACAAAGCTGATGTCATCATGCACACCCCTGCACATTAATGACATTGCAGGATATGTGATGACATCAGTCAAAACTTAAAATAATAAATAAAAAAAAATCAGGAATTAAAAAGGCCACGTGGAAATTAGTGGCACCCCATTATTTTGCCCTCAGAACTGGTAAATACTGAGGAATTCGGTACATTTGACAGGTATGCTATATGGTGCTACACAAATGCATCCATACGCTGCTATACCAATCAGTGGTGGCTGGTGACTTCAAATCAAAGGAGGGCTGCAGGAGACAGCTGAATGGGTGGGGTCAATGGGAAGGGGTGCGGACAAGTAGAAAGGGGAGGAGCTATGCTCAAAAACACAAAAACTGTAACTTTAATTAAATACGCTACCCTGGGTGCCAAACCATAATTATCAGAGTCCAATCAAGACAAAATGAAGTGGAGAAGAAAGAAAATATTTCAATGCTTTGGCTGCATGACAGCTTACTTAATATCTAGATGGAAACAAAAAGGTTGTGAGGCATGAAAAAATAAATTACTTTTTAAATACATTACTGGAATGCCAGTCAAAATCAAGTATAAGAAAAGCAAGCAGCACTCAACTCAAACCACTTCTCCTTGCACTGCAGTTGTAATTATAATGTATATTCAGCTTTATTAAAGTACCAAGTAACATGCTGAAAGTAGGAATCTCTGTGATACCCCCACTTATAAAAATGTTTCTTATCCAAAAAAGACCTGCTGCCTGACCACTATCTACTTGTTTCATGGGGAAAACATGATCAAAGTAAAAAAATGTAAAGCAAACAAGAAACAAGCTCAAGATACATTGCTTAAAGGATTACTGTGCAAGTAATGGACCACACATAATAGATTGGCATTCTGTTTGGTTTACAGGTAAAGCCTGCAAAGATGACTGCAAGTCTCCAACAAATGTAATGAGCTTCTTAAAATAATGTAATCCTGTCCTTTATTACAAATACTGTCATATGTATTTCAATACCCAAGGCTTATACATTATCTAGTCATGTAAGTATTCTCTGCATGGCAACAACAGAAATGCTTTCAATGTTGGCAATTCTTTAACAGTATGCTTATTAAAGCTTTCTTGCATCTTACAATCTCAGACAAGCTTACCTGCTGGTCATTAAAGCATTGCTACTTAAACACAGAGCAACATGCACTTTCTGAGTAATAATAAGCATAAACCAACATTATAAAAATATGACAGAAACCAGAACATTCTGCAAAATCAAGGACAGAATAAAAGTAGCACTTATGTCTACCTTGGATAGGGGGATGCTCTACACATTTACACTGTATAACTGCTCCTTGCCTTGCTTGGACACATCCAGAGTCACTACATGGGGGGAGAGGGGTGCAACAAGTATGTCACAATTTGAAATGTCTCTGGCTGACTGTGATGGCCCTGACAAATTTGTCATACCTCTCAACCTCAGAACAAGAAATATGGACAGAGTCATACATAGAAGTGGGACAAAGGCCCAGAAATAAGGACATTTTTTAAATACTGCTCTTATAAACTTACAAAGATAATAGAATGAATTTTCTGAAAAGTATGAAATCTGAAACTCAAATGTCTGTCATTATTTTCTAACTTCAGTCTTTAATGATTTGCCACTAATTTGCCAAAAAAAAACACAATTTTATGAAAAATGGACCAAACATGTGATGCAAAAATATAAAATAGCCACACAATACAGCTGGGAACCTGTCAAAGAAGTGACACTTTTTAAATATTAGTACTGCTAACTTGAGCAGCTGACAAAATAAAAGAATCTACATGCATTTCTGAAATAAAAGTAATATATAACTCTGATTATTACAGTTATTTCTTAATTGTAAGCCCTCCACGTTTTCTTCCAAAATTGCCATTTTGCGGCGGGATTATTAGGGGAAGAGCAACATTTTGAGCCAAAATCTGGGACAGTTGAGATGTTTGGATATGCCTAATTCTATAAAGCAATTTATTTGCATGTACCTCTCAACCTGTTAATGCAGGAAATCTGGACAAGGCCAAATATACTGGGGGAACATATAAGCAGTACTATAAATTGTTGTATAAACTGAGACAATTGGTAGAATAACATGTCTTGCTTTAGCATGCATTTTTCTGAAGGTTATGAAGTCTGAAACTCAGTGTCTGTCATTATTTAGTGACTTAATTCCTAAATTATTTGCCAGAAAACCACACATTTTATGAGGAACAAACCAAATATGAGAAGCAAAAATCTATTCATTCTGTGAAAATCTGGACATTTGAGAGGTATAGTTCAGCCGGGGCTGTCTTTGAGTTTGTCGCCCTTCCCCCTCACAAAATCATGGTCGAATGGAGCCTCCCCTCTGCAGCCATTCCAATGAACCATTACTTGGCTATTTCACCCCATTTACCATAAATACTAATGTCCATACTGCTTTAGTTCTACAATGATTTGGACTTCATTTGAAAGCTTTATTTTGCATTTTACAACAGAAACACTAAGACATCTGCTAAATAAAGCAATGCAATCTCACAATGAAAACAGACTTAGCATTAAAACTTCTCTGCCCTTGAAACTCACATTCATTGAAACAGCATTGAAACCCACATTCAAATAAAATACATTTTGCCAGTGGCAGATAAAGATTAACTTTGGGCTGTTTTCAAATCATAGGCCCCTTGCACACGAAACATACACGTGGTCTTTGATACACCTTCCTGATTGTATTAAATTATATTCCTTGTACAATATAGTACAGTTGTTAGAGGGTGTTTTAAATTTGTTTTGAACATTTTTCCAGTAAACAATGAAACAAAATGCATGCACCAATAATGACAAAAGTGCCCAATTCAGAACATTTTTCCAGTAAACAATGAAACAAAATGCATGCACCAATGACAAAACTGCCCAATTCAGAACATTTCTATCATAAAAGTCTACTCAAACTTCTACAGTCCACCAGTATCAGTAAATATGCACAATTTCTGAAGAAGTAAAAGTAATCTAAATAATTCCACATTAAAGAAATCTGTAACTAATGAAGAGGTTGCTGCTAGCAAACAACTTTATATTTCATTGTTTCATCTACAAATAAAGTGCCTGTTGCCCTTGAGGAATAAGTTGCCTAAGTTGCATTAAAAAAATGATAAGCTAGTAATATTGCAATAGGGGATGGATGGCAATGTGATAACAAGTTCATAGTTACTAGGTATCTTCACCAAAAAAGGACTGCAGCATCCACCCCCTTAACAATGCAGTACAGTATCAGCAATGCATCTACCTATTGTGGGAGTAGAACCCATAGCCTTCTGTATCAAAAGCAAGTACACTACCTATTGTGCTATTAACAATGCATGCAGATGTGGCATAAGCAGCACTAAACCTTTGTTCCCCTGCAGCTCTCAGCTTCTTGTAAAATCTACTTGACACTCAGCTGTATCTCTGAACTTTGCAGCACAAGAAATCTGGAAAAAGCCAAAATTGGGGGGGGGGGGGCAAAAGACCAAAAAACAGGGACGCATTTTAAACATTGCTTGTATAATGTTGGAAAGTTGTTAGAATAAAAAGCTGTATCACTATAATTTTATTGCCAAGTATTGAACCCAGGAGCCTGTGCAAAACAGTCAGAGCAACATACCACTGTGCCAGATCATCTGTTTTATGAAAGAAAGGAAGACTGAAACTTAAATGGCTACCATTTAGTGAATTCACTTCCCACCATAGCTGTCAACATCTTAGCACAAAACACCTAAACAAAGCCAATAGTGGGGGAATACAGTCAAAAAAATAGGGACAAATATCCATCAAGGACACCAGAGCAAACCCACGGAGGACATGCAGACTCCACAAAGAAGGCACCCCAGCCAAGAATCAAACCAGACAACTTGCAGTTGTCAGGCAACAATGCTACCACTGCACCACTGGCTGTGTTAGGAAGCAGAAATACAGAAACCACAGATTTTATGAGGAACAGAACAAATATGAGGCAAAACCTGCAAATGTTTTACAAATGGTGGTGGGTAGGGAATTCAGGCTCTTGCCACTTGGGCCCAAGGTACAGGATTCAAGCCTTATTCTCTACCCACCACTATGTAGCAACTGAGGCATTACACACACACACACACACACACACACACACACACACACACACACACACACACACACACACACACACACACACACACACACACACACACACACACACACACACACACACACACACACACACACACACACACACACACACACACACACACACACACACACACACTACCTCCAGCAGATCCAGCCTGAAACTGTCCTCTGCAGCAGCCTGAGCACTAGCTAGTCCTCTGTAGTGGCATGAAACGATCACCTGTCCTCCATAGTCCATAGCAGCAGCCTGCGCAGGCTGTTCTGCTGTCCCCACGCGAGACGTGAGTTGGCTGGAGCCCCCAGCCAGTGGGCAATGTAGTCCGGTGTTCTTCTGATCTGTGCAGTCGTCACCACACAGACTTCTGGGCTGGCAGGGCAGAGTTCCCTTCCTTCCCTATCTGGACTGCCTAACAGAGCAGTCTGGAGTTCAGGAACATAGCACGCATGCGTGCATGGAGTTCTGGACTGCCTAACACAGCAGTCAGGAACTAAGCACGCATGTGTGGAGTTCTGAGACTGACTCATGAATTTTTTTGATTTTATTTACAGTGAGGGGCAATTTCTTTTTCTTTTACAGGTGGGGGGCTGCAGTCCTATAGCACGAGCTGCCACTGATACCAATACAGCCATACAGTGCTGCACCAATTCAGCCATACAGTGTTACACCAATAGATCCATACAGTTCTACGCCAATACATCCATACAATACTACACCAATACAGCTGTACAGTGCTACACCAATACATCCATATAGTGCTACACCAATACAGCCATACAGTACTACACTAGTACAGCCATGCATTGCTACAACAATAGATCCATACAGTGCTATATTAAGAGATCCATTCAGTGATATACTAATATATCCATGCAATGCTACACCATTACAGTCATACAGTACTACACCAATACATCCATACACAGCTATATTAATACATTCATACAATGCTATGCCAATACATTCATACAGGCCAATACGTTCATACAGTGCAACACCAATACAGCCATACAGTGCTACAACAATATAGTCACACAAAGCTATGCCAATACATCCATACTGTGCTATACCAATACATCCATACAGTGCTACACCAATACATCCATATAGTGTTACGCCAATACATCCATACACTGAAATACCAATACAGCCATGCAGTGCTCTACCAATACATCCATATAGTGTTATACCAACGGATCCATACAGTGCTACACAAATACATCCATACATGCTGCACAAATAGATCTATACACTGCTGCACCAATGCAGCCATACAGTGCTACACGAACACATCCATACAGTGTAACACTAATACTGCCATGCAGTGCTGCACCAGTACATCCATACATTGTTACACTAATACACTCATACAGTGCTATACTAATATATCCATACAGTGCTACACCAATACAGCCCTAAAGACCCTTTCCTAGGACAGATATGACCATGAAATGGTAGTGATCCATCTCAGAGTGAATGACCTAGGACACAAAACCCTGAGGAACATAGGTTCATAGGTAGGTACTTGGCTATCGGCCCAAGGGCCTAACTAAGCCTAGCCAACAAGGTTCCCTGGCTTACACCACACAAGAAAGTTAATTTTCTGTGTCCCTGTCGAGAAGAGCCACAGAAGTGATCCCCGGGGTGTATTTCCTATTTTCCATCCACTCTTCTTTTGAAGGAACTTTGCTTGACATAGACGGGTAGCTTGTTCCAGAGTATAGGAAGTCTCTGGGACAGGAATCTATCCCTCCAGCATGTCCTGTTTATTGTGGTGACAAGGTTTAGGTCCCAAGAGCATGTAGCTCGGAGGGATTGGGATTTCTTTAGGTGTAGCATGTCCAACGGCTCTGGGTTTAACATAGCTTTCTATGTTAGGCAGAGATCTCCTCAGAGTAGGCGGTATGCTACAGAGTAAAGCTGGAGTTTTTTGAGATGGCCAGTGTAGGGCATCTGTTTGAGGCCAGTAAACCTCTTTTTGAGGTACTTCTGTAGCCTTTCCAGCTGCTGCAGATGTCTTGTGAGGTACATTCCAAAAGTGGCGTTGTACTCTATAATGGATCTAATGAGTGCCGAGTAGAGGGGAGCAATGACCTCTTTTTTCCTGGATGAGAGCCCTTTTGTGATGAGGTGTGCCACATAGAAGGATTTCCTGACTACTGTGGCAACGTGATCCTCAAAGGAGAGACTACTGCCCACCTGGGTCCCAAGGTATCTTATCACACATTCGGCATTAAGTAGACTGCCGTTTATGTGGTAGTTCATGGGTACAGAGTTTTTACCAAAGGGGATGAAAATGCACTTTTTGGCATTGAGCTTCAGGCCATGCCTCTGACACCAGACATCTGTCTCAGTGAGGTCCTTCTGTAGTATGTCCACATCATTTGGGGACTCGACTATGGCACCTAGTTTGCAGTCATCTGCGAACTTCATTAGACAGAGGCCTTCTGTGTTAGTCTGTACTTCAGAGAAGTAGATACCAAACAGGAGAGGTCCCAGGACTGAACCCTGTGGTACTCTGTGGTACTCCACTTGTCAATGGTTTGAAGTCAAATTTGGAATCTGTAACTTTTACAGTGTGAGTCCTGTCAGTGATCCAGTTGGCAACCCATCTTGTGATGTAGGGATTTATACCTAGTTTAGTGAGTTTAGCTATAATTCCAAAATGGGGGATGGTGTCAAAAGCCTTGGCGAGGTCAAGATAGGCTGTGTGAACCACCTTACTTTCATCTACGACTTTGGTGACTGCCTCAAAGAAGTCAATCAGGTTCAGAAGGCATAATCTGCCTTTCACAAACCTGAACTGGGTGGGGTCCAGAGTTTGGAGGTTACCAATGGCTTTGTTTATGAGTTCCATGATGATACGTTCCATGGCCTTGCAGACCAGGCTAGTCAGGCTAATAGGGCTATAGTTCCCAGGATTAGTGGTGGCTCCCCTTTGTGGAATGGGATAACTGTTGCTGTGCGCCATTCAGTGGGCACAAAGCCTGACGTGAGACTATGATTGAACATGTTGCTTAGGTGGGGAGCCAGTTCGTTCTGAAGTTCATGTAAAATGCACCTGGGATGTTGTCTGGTCCCATGGATGCTGTGTTTTTGGTTTTAGAAAGTGCAGCTTTTACCTGCATAGATGTGTTTCCAGGGATTCTGCATTCTTCCTGTATAGATATGGGCCCTTTAGGGGGTGAGGGGGGGTAAAGTTAGCACTGAACCTATCTGCCAGGATGTTGGCAATATCAGTTGGCTCTGTAATTTTCATGCTGTTGTGCTGTAACTCAGAGCAAACAGACATGTCAGAATGTTCCATGCATGTGAGAAATGTGGGTAAGACTCAGTTCCTGAGTAGAATCCTTCATTCAGCAAAAGAGATACCTAGATACAAAGAAGTGATAATTAGTTTCAACAATTGACTAACTAGTTGGTGTCATTCTAACTGAATCCAGTATGTGTCTGAATGGGGTGAGATGACCTATTGTCCAACTTTCTTTACAAGCCATGGCCTGCAACTCTCATTTAAAGACTTCAAAATACAGACTAAAGCCTTTGCTGCCACATATGGGCATTTTATGGAGAGTTCAGTTAGTGAACATTCCAATATAGCTAATTCATCAAACCCTGATATTTACCACATTAATGTTGTTCTACTCAATGCAATTAGTCTCAGCAACAAATTACCAGATCTTGGGGCTCTTCAGCATCTGGAACATGTCCATGTTTGTTTAATAAATGAGACTTGGTTTAATTGTAAAGAGAGCACTTCCTTAACACCAAGTTTTTTTGGTTTCCATGTGTTTACACCTGATGGCAACTGTGTGGCAACTCGATATCTGTCATAGATCATGATCACCTCTTGCTAGAATCACAGAAAGCTCACAGAACCCCATATATCCATAAATAAAACTAACTACCAACCTACAGCTTGCTACAGGACACTGTCCACAACTCCCTCTTAAGAAGACCTCCATTATTTTGGGGGACTTTAACTAACCTGTTTCAGCAGGGATATGTGGAGAAAGTCTACCAATGGGAGGGGACACTACTGGTCTCTCACCTGTACTGGATGATGTGGCTGAGCTTCTTGATAGTCCTCAGTGGTGATAAGCATGGTATGAACCTATGAACTGGATCACCTATACCTCCAGTGAAGGATATGCCCAGAAGTTCTTAGACTTAACAAAAAAATCCTGGAACATGTAGTTAATAAATCCACCAGAGGGCATAATATTCTAGATATGGTACTTACAAATATGGCCTCTACATGTACTATTCCCCCTGTTTTTTCCTTTGACATTTGCCTTCAAAATCTCAAAAGCCCCTGAAACCAACATCACTGATTTTAAGGACACCAAGCAGGTAAGCATCATATAATTACTTCATGAAATCTCAAAATGAATCTATGACAGTACCAGCTCAGATGGTATCACAGCAATCAGCTTCAAAGATGAGTTCTATGCCCACTTATCCAAATGCACTGAATCAGTTGTTCTAGTCAGTGCAAAATAAAATGGAAAATTTAAAAACAAACTCCCTAGTGGTCCACCATCATAGATAAACATTGCAACAAGAGAAAAAAGTCCTTAAATTATACAGCAGATCCAAAATTCATCAGAAAGATGATACAAAAATATTACAAATAACTGAAAAATGCTATTAAGACCAGTAATGAACTTAGGCTATTTTCTGAAGCTAAGGATAACTACACATTCTTCTTTAGCTATGTGGGGAAACTAAGGAATAATCCAGAACAATGCTCAGAACTTATCCTAAATTGGACCACCCACTCCAACCCAAATGACATTGCCAATATAGTAGCAAACAAGTTTAGTACAAATTTAATCTCTGAAACATCTATCCAAACTCCAAAAATCACAGGTTCTGTTAGACCCCTACTATCACCAAGGAACATGTTCTGATGGTGCTAACAAAGACCCAAAGTACTTCTTCCATAGGACCTAAAAACATACTCGTATTTTTAAATAGCACCAGACATGATTTTTTCCAAACATCTACACAAATTGCTTAACTTCATCTTAGCCACCAGATTTATTCCCTTGTTATGGCACACTGCAGTGGTGATACCCCCACCATAATCATGGCTCCACCATAGACCATAATAATTACTGCCCCATCAGTCTTACAAGCCTGATCTACAAAGCTGTCATCTGTATCATAACTGATCTCATCAATTACAATATCAAGAATCCGATTAGCTAGTCCCTCCATAGTTTGGCTTTGTTAAAGGGAGATCTTGCCTATTATATCTAGTTAACATCTATAAGATGGTCACACAGGCTGTTGACAGTGGACATGCTGCTCACACAATGTATCCTAACCTAGCCAAAGCAGTTGATACTTTACCCCTGTAGGCATTGTAACTAAGCTAAATACTTTAAACATAGCTCTTTAAGTGGTAAGATAAAGAAACAACTTGCTAAAAGATTAAGTCCACATAGTTCATATGGCAGGTGCCTCATCTGAAAGCAATGTCTGGTTAACTAAGTTTGTAGATGACGGAGCTGCTCTTGTGGCATAGATGGATGAAGTGCATAACTACAGCCCAGCCAGTCCAGGTTCGATTAGTGGCTTTGGTGACTGAGGAAGTAGCATGAATGATGGGTGTGCCCACGCTGGAGTGGAGGGTGACGTGTATGGGAACACATTGTGACAGGAGCTTCCTGACAAAAGCTGGAAAGCCAATTGGGATGCGCTTCAGCTGTAGGATGGAGCTGAATGCCAATGTCAGATCTATGCTGACAGGTAGAACAGTTTGGTGCAGTCTACTTATTGAATGTCCCTCGGAGGTTGTCAGGGCACACATTGTGGAGTAACAGGGTCATATAATAGAAAAAAAACCTGGCTGATTGATGGACAGCATGCCGTCAGGTTTCACTCTGGCTTTAGCAGAAAAATCAGTTATAGTCTAGGAGTATATTGGAGAGGCTGTTAGACCCAGCAGTGGATGTGAGGTACTGGCATAGCTGTGATTATTTGTGCAGTACAGGCACATATGAGATGTCTAGTTTATTGTCCAGACTTAGATAGACCACAAGCACTGCAAGTAACAGGATGACATAAGGGGATAAAAAGAAATCGACAGAAAATGGTTGCAAAAGACTGCAAACTGAATGTTATTGTCAGGATAACCTCTGGCACCTGTACTTTTCAGAAAGAACTTACCCTAGTTAATATTTGTTGTACTAAAAATGGGCTCAAATTAAATATGAAAACATGTAGTATCATTTTGTTTAGCAAACAGCTCTTACCTTCAAAGTATAATATTGACAATACACCGCTACTAAATGAAAATATAGTGAGAGTCCTTGGTACCTGGGTCGGTAGTTTCCTTTCCTTCAATCATCATGTGGCAACTGTAGTCAGAAAGCCCTTCTGCTTAGCACAATTAATATCCAAGGGTATATCACCCAGATCTAAAGACAGCATTGTTTCCTTATACTCGGCACCAATTAGACCAATTATAGAGTAGGAAGCCCATTTGGGATGTACATCACTCACAATATCAAACAACCAGAGAAGCCCCAGAGGTTCTTAATTAAGAATGTTTTAACCTTAACTCATTCACTCCAGTGGAGCTCAGGAGGTTTGCACTTTAACTTCCAATGGGCTGAGCCTAAGACTTTTGACAGAATCAAATTATGTCCTGAAATTTCAAACAATTGTTCATACCCCTGCGACCATAGTGGTTATGAAAGAAGTATAAGTGGCAAACCCTTCAGCACACACTATTTTTATAGTGGTAGTATTCTTTAGGTTCTAGATATTAAATGGAATTTTATAAGTGATAGTAAATACAAGTAAGTATTACGTTTGTAATATTTTGTAAACAACTTACAATATCTCAGTGACCGCTCAGCATAAACACATACAGTCAGCAGCATTTTATTTATCTAGCTGAGAGCTTTCATATGAGGCTAAGGAGCCCTGTCTGTGTTTCTTGGTTGTTGAGATATTTAGAAAAATCTGAAAATTATATCTATATAATTTAATATCATAACAGTTAATTTCTCTTTACCTGCACTAGGCAGAGGTCAAATATTAATGCAGCTGAGTTTGCCATTGTATAAGCTCTAAGAAGAAATCATATAAAACCGTGTACATAGCATGATTTTGGAATTATTGATGCACATATAAAGAAGCAATATTTGACACCTAGAGGTGTCAGTAGGAGTTAAATGCAGGTGAACCTGGAGACATCACTCAGAAAAAATGGGTTAAAGACCCTTAGCTACCAAAAGAGGTTAGAAGCTCCATTCCTTTACTAAGACTCTTATAGACTCTTGAGGGTCAGGTTTTTCCTTTCCTACCATGCTATTAGAGACATTGTTGTCCTTGATCTCCTATATCTTACCAAGTTTAACAGATTACAAAAAGCCAAACCTTGGAAGCTAAATTGTTAGTGGATAAATTGAATGCAGTAGAGAGATAGATTCATTATGCAGCATGTCCCTATTCTCTGAAATAGGCTGCTCCCTCAGGTTAAGCAGGGTTTTACCTTATCATCCTTTAAATAAAATCTGGATAACTTAATGGCTATCTTCAAATTTATACCAGGGCTAAGTGTCCTAGACTTCCTTGAGAAAGAGAGTACAGCCTGAAGGAGATATTTGCAAGGTATTCATGGTTGCAAGACTAAATTGCCTTGAAACTCCTATGAAGCCTATGAAAACCCAAACTTATAGTCTTTGCCTGGTATTGCCATGCTTACGTGCAGTGCTTGTGGTCTATCCAAGTCTGGACAATAAACTAGACATCTCATATGTGCCTGTACTGCACAAATAATAACATTTATTACCAGACCAACATCTCTTTGCACAAGCCGTATAGTTACCTGTGCTAGATGAGCCTGCTGTGGATAGGTGGCACTGTTAACTCTGTTTCCTCTCTTGAACTGCTGTCATTTACTTTGTTGCTTATTTCCTTGTATGCTAGTCTGCATGTCATAACAGCTACTGTGAACTGTGATCCTGTCTCTGCCCAAAGTCTGTTCTCCCTGTTGTTACATTTGTTAACTGAGTAAGTGAACTGTTTCATGTCTGACCCTTTACAGTCATGAACTTGGCCACAAGAGCAAGTGTAAGTACAATATATAAGGATAATGTAGGGTAGTCTGATAGCCATCATGTTTGTGAGATGTGAGGGGAAACAGGAATGCATAGAGAAAACCCATGCAGACATGGGGATAATGTAATGTGCAGACTCCAGATAGAGAGTGACTAGAGTTCAAGATGGAGCTCTAGACCCTAGAGATGTGAGGGAAACCATCATTCATTGTTGTGCTGATTGCTTTCTGAGTGTTCCAGCTCAGTTTGCTGCCACACAGCTATTCAAGCCTTGTGTACCTTTTTTTGTTGTCATGTTGACTTTCTGGTTGGAACTCACCTTCTGCTTCTCCGTGCCCCAAATATCTGTGGCCTGGGACATCACCATCCCTCTATAAAAATTCTACACACTGCAAATTACTTTACTGCATGCATGGGCTGCTCTATACAGTCTACAAGGTTGTAGCTAACTGAACACTGTATTTACATTGGTAGCATTGTGCAAGTATCATTTGACGCTGTCCTTACTTATGCACATAAACGTATTGTTCTACTCTGTTGTCGAGTTCCGTGCTGTTCTGTCTTGTGCGGCCACCACTTCCCCTTTTTGGAGCACGCAGTGTTTGAAATATCCATGTTATGCTCAGACACCTTACTGGTAAGATGTATGAATTATACACTTTTTTTTAACACCTTTATTGAATTATCACTTTGTGACACTGGCAAATTTACATTTATACATAAATAATGAAACTATTAACAAACTTTATACTTCACATATGTTGCTATGATCTTATTGTCCAGAGTCAGAATGATACCTAAGAGTCAAATGTTTGGGTTAAGAACAACTAGACAAATTTCAGGCAGGGTGTGGCTGAAAAGGACATGCATATATTCCCTTTCCTCCAAGATGGTAACCCTTGGAGTTAATATATTTAGTAATCATGAGTGAAGGGCAGAAGTCCCACATTATGTGATGCACAGTGGCACAGACTGTCTGCAACAACACTAATTTAATATGAGCTTTTTGTATGGCGCTCAAAAGCAGAAATGCAGCTAGCTTGGGGCAAAGGGGTGGCTACCCTGGGTGCAAGCTGATGGGGAGTGCAATCTGATTGTCAGTGTGGCAGTAGAGTAATGGCAATAAATTGCCAGCATTTAGTGAGGATTGTAACTTAACATTTTTTCATTCATTTCACCGTCTTGGCTGTGTAGTTATTTAAATGAATGAATTTTGATGCTGTTTGCTGGAGTAAAGGAAACCACAAGTGAAAGAGCAATGAAAAGCAGAGTTGTTTTGCTCTTTACATTTAGAATACAACTTTTTGTTTTTCTCCTCAATTTAGTTTGTGTGTAGGAAGTGCAGCCTGGGGACTGACCAGTGTGTCAATTTAGGTAACTAATGCTCTGATCAAGAGTGCTGGTGGGATAGTTAGAAGTTTGGTGGTGGTCTGCTGGGTGTTGATAAGTGAAAGCAAACCCAAATGAGACTTCCATTCTCCCAGGAAGCAGCTAGAGATATGCAGACCATAACAAAACTTTATTCATTTCACCCTTTAGTGTTAGTTACAAATATCTTTTCCATACACAGATGCCTTGGCTTGATAAAGATCCTTGTAGCAGCCAATGAAGAACAAAGCCCAGGAAGGATGAGTTCGGATAACAGAATATTTTATTATGGTCAAAGTTCAAATGAATTTCCTTTCAGTGAGGTTCATTGCTCAGATCTAAGGTCAAGAGCTGGTGTTAACATTTTGAAGGCCCCAGCAAGTTACAATCTGTGGACCTCCCCTGGCCAGGACTATACTGAAACAGATCACTTAGGCTCTAACCACTAAAACCCCATCAGTAATCACCCTCTCCTAATCAAGTATTCTCTCCCACACATCTCTATCAACATCCTCACTTCCTGTCCTGTCTCCAAAGACCTTCTTTTTCTCCTTTCCCAGAACATACATGAGTCTGTATTTTTGAGATTTGTCTCACAAAAGCCAACATCTATGCCAGACAGAAAACACAAAGACTACATTTTAGTAGAGAACATCCTCCCAGTGGCAATAAATTTTTGATTACAAAAGCCAGAAACTTACAGATGATATATATACATTTTGAAGCTTGCTTTTTCATAGTCACCCACACAGTTAAATCTATCTTGTGTATTGACAATCTGAATTCATTTTTCAGTATAACCAGAGGTATATTTGAATCATAAAAGAATATAACAAGTGGCATTCTTCACCCCATTAGCTTCATTTCTACACAGCCATAGATAATGTTGGTGGCCCTTACTACACGTCTCCCCACCAACTGCAGGGTGCTGTGGTGCATAAAAATAGTTATGATGGGGGACTCCTAGAGATTGTCACTGGCAAAGGAGGAACATCCACTGCAAGTAAACAGAAAAACAAACTGACTGTACAAAAACATGCAGACAAGTGGGACAGTCAGTAGAAAATTTTTGATAATCATATTGAGGCTATTAGAATTTAAAAAAAAAATGTATGAATGAGTTTATCTGTTGGACTGCGAGCAACAGCTTGAAATTCCATTTGTGCAGCTGCAGAACTGAGTTAATTACAGGGAACTTCAAGAATGAGAAGGTCTCCTCGAGTATGTATCAGTGCAGACAAGAATTTGTGATTTTTATTGAGTAATCTATAACTTATGGGCATACACCTACTATTTATATAGAAATATACATAAATGTATTCATGAACTTAAACTATGGCATTTGGAAATTAGAAAACACAAGGTTCAAGGAGGTCAGTACTTCAGATTCCTAGGCTACTGTAGTTTCATCATCATAAATGACTGCAAGTTAGAGTAAAGCATAGCTTTATGAAAAAAAATCTGAGATGAAAGGGTTTAAAAGTGCAAATAGTGTTAGAATTGTAGTTGTTCCCATTTATAGATGACTGAGAGGAGACAATCCTGATGTTTAATTGCAGCCTATACTGCAGGAGACACTATCTTGATATTTAATTGTGGTCTATAGTGCTTGTTTACATAATACATTACTCTATCTGTTACGGACAATGGACATTGAACTAGACATACACATGCTAGCAGCAGCATAGTACCTTCCTGAAGTAATGGGAGTGCCAATTATATTTAGTATAGGCTGCAATTGTTTTGGGAGTCCGTAGCAATATAACTTAAACATAATCATGTTTTATAGCTTTCCAAAATCCAGTTGGTGATCAGAGATATGTTTTAACAAACATTTAAAACAGAGAGTGAAAGAGAAAGGGGGGGGTAGAAGGAAAAGGGAGGCTATAGATAATAAATTATTTATTTATTTGACTTTGTTTACTGGGAAGGTTCAACTGGGTTATACCCATTTTCAGCAGAGGACCAGGGATAAAAGCTCCATTTTCCTACATTGCATTATACTAAATTCTAGTCAAGCACAGAGTAGTCACATTTCTGTTTGCATTTATAGACAAACAGTAGCTACATTTATACATTCTAAGATTTTACAGAGGTTGAAGATACTAAACAGAAAGCTCACGTGCAGCATAGTGGATTGTACAGGCAGTGGTTATGTATAACTTGTTTTGACATTCCAGTGAGAGATTGAGTATATTCTGTTTAAGGAGAGTATTTAAAGCATACTGTACATTGAACACAGTCTTAACCTTGTGATGAGCATGTGCAGGACCACGACTTGTTAAGATGTTGTTTTAGCATGGTTTTAAAACTATTGAGTTTGTTGGGGAGTTTTATTTGTATGGGGATACTATTCCAGAGTTTAACAATGTATTGGGAGTAGAGCAAGTCTCCTGCAGCATTATTTGACTTACTTGTAAGTAATAAGAATTTGTTACTAGAGCAGAGGTCCCTTGCTGTACTACTAGGTCAGTAATAAGTTTTTGTTGCTTTGACATAGGTGTGCAGTAGGCTAATAGCCCTATAGCCTTTACAAGCCTAGCACATAGGATTACCCTGATATCGTGCCACCCGACCTTAGTTCGCAGTGTCTCTGTCGAGTAGAGCCACTGGAGTGATCCCCAGGGTGAATTTTCTATTTCCCATCCACTCATCAATATTTCTCTTGAAGAGGGCCAGTGAGATGTTCTGTTTGACATGTACAGAAAGTCTATTCCATAATAAAAGTTTTTTTTATAAAGGAAGAAAAGGCTTCAGTCAGGCATGTGCGTTGTTTATATAGTGAAAGTAACCATAAAGATCAGTTGTGTAAGGCAAGTCCAAGAACAAATGCAAGTAAATATATAATATAACTAGACATATAAACTAACAATACAGCAGAGTGCAGATACCTTGCTTTTTTGGTTTTGGACTTTATACATATATACTGATAGAAGAGATGAGATGCATGTTCTTCAGAAAAATGCCTAAATCACACGATTGTGCAAGTAGCATAATAACCCTAATAGCTGCAAGTAATTAATTGCAAACAGTTAATAACTGATCTTCTAGTACGTTTATAATTAATATGTTGTAAATATTTATTTACAGAAATGCAATACATTATAGTAAATAAATGCCATCAGTAAGAAGTAACCTAAGTTAAATGACAGGAACAGAAACTTGTTGCATACAGTTATTGACTGATCTATTAGTTCTGCTGTAAAATAATTTTCCAAGTTAGTGACAGTTAGTTCCTCACTCTTGGAGTGGTCATGTCTTACGGTGTTGCCATGAGGGTTAATATCTGGGACTTCATAAGTATGAAGTATCAAGCAGATGTTAATTTTAACCACTTGGTTCATATCCCATGCATTACCTTAAATCTGTGTCCCTTTCATCCTCAACCCTAATTACCATAGTTGCTTGCTAGGAAGGAAGTGATGTATAGTCCAGCCCTTCTAAGGCACATGCATTTTGAAATCATATTCAGCAATTCTTCTTCTTATTTACTTTCAAGAGAGATTTTGTGATCATTCTCAAGTTAAGTATCTTGGCAACCCTTGTTTTTAATAAAACTTCTATAAAATTCAGATCCTGAATAGGACATTGTGTTTAGTTCTTTTTATTAGTTGGTTGAACTTGTATTAGTGATATCAATCATCTGTTCAAATAAGTTTCTTACCTATGTACAATCATTTATAGTGCTCTATACCTAACAAAATGAACTCATTACCCTCTCCTAAATGTCAAAAAAAAAAATTATAATGAGCAGCACTTTTTCTCCCTTGCCCTTAATAATTTCCCATGTCACTTTCAAAGAAGCTGGGTATCCTATTCTGCAATTACTTGGGAGGAATCTATTTTTGATTCACTGCCCCTACCTTTCATCAAGAAGGTGAGGACATAATCAAATAAGCTTATTAACTACTTAGTGCTTTCAGAGGAAAATTGCTTCACTGTCTTCAAGGCAAATAGCAGCTTATAAATTATGTTTAGCTTCCCAGTGAAGGTCAAGATGGAATTGTCATTGATTCACTTAACACTGATCAGTCTTTTGGAATCACTTCATGATGATCCAAAGTTAAGATTCTAAAAAATTAAAAAATATCTGGTTCTATAGGGGTAGCTCCTCTCCTCAAATTGCCAACATGGGTGGGGCTGCCCCACACCTCATGCTACACACACACACATATATATATGTATATATATATATATATATATATATATATATATATATATATATATATATATATATATGTGTGTGTGTTTAGTTTATAAATATATATATATATATATATATATATATATATATATATATATATATATATATATATATATATATATAAATATATGTGTGTCTGTGTGTGTGTGTGTGTGTGTGTGTGTGTGTGTGTGTGTGTGTGTGTGTGTGTGTGTGTGTGTGTGTGTGTGTGTGTGTGTGTGTGTGTGCTCTAATGTTATACTATCTCAGGGAAAAGAAACATCCCCCAAATACTGTATTGCAATCTCTAGCTTTTTGCACAAACCCCGGAATTGCAGATAGATACTGTTTTTCACTAGTGTAGCTATGTTAAACCCAGAACCCTGACTTTTATTGTTCAGTGAGTAATGCATGTTTGCTAAAGCAGAAATGAATTTCTAAATTTGAGAAAAGTGCCAACACTTTATAATGTAGCATTAACCTCTTACATTCCTCACTCTTAGCTCCTTTCCTATGTATTTCTCCACTCGACTAAAAAAGCAACCAAGCTTCCAGTTCCACTCCCTAACAATAGTGTATCTCGAAACTTTTACAACCATAACCACCCAACTATTACTAGGCGGTGACATTCACCCCAACCCAGGCCCTGCAACCCCCACCAAAAACAACAATAATTCCTACCTGCCTTCCAAACAAATGCCCAATGACTTACTAATCGTATACCTAAACATCTGACGTATTATGAACAAAATAGAAGAACGTCATTCCACCATCTCCCTATACAACCCTGACATTATTGTCATCACTGAAACATGGCTCAAACCACATGTCAGTGACAATTCCATAACCCCACGTGGTTATAATATCCTTAGGACTGACCAGGTGCAGAAAAGAGGTGGCAGAATAGCCCTATTTCATAAAAAGAACCTAAAAGTTCAACTCATACACACAGAGACCCCAAACTTCAAAAATGCCGAAACCTTGCTTACAAAACTCTCCATAAATCAACACAAACAAGTTAATTGGCATCTATATAGCCCCAGGTGACAACCTCCCAATCCTGGAATCCATACTCCACTGGACCTCCCACTCTCTACCCAGGAAACCATCATACTAGGTGATGTTAATGTTGACTGGAACTATATGAATTCTTCCACTCCCACCTGCCATATTAATGTATACAATTTCACCCAACTCATCCAATCCCCTACACGAATAGATAAGGCTAACAAAAGAGAATCCATTGGATCCCTACCAACCAACCAAATACTGCCCTTTTATGGGGCACGCTGCCCAATGCACTCAGTGATCACAACCCTACCTTCATTATTAGGCATAGGCAAAAAACCATCAACTCCCCCTCCTTCCTACAAACCCACTCCTGAAAAAACTTCCACAAAGATGACTTCCTATTGGCCTTAAAATATTGTGACTGGTCTCCCATCATAACATTTCCACTAGATAAGGCAATTGAATACTTCAACTCCACATTTCTAAGCATCCTAAACCAATTAGCCCCCATAAAAACAATTAGAATACATAATAACCCCACCCCCTGTCTCCAAAAAACCACAAGAACCCTTCTCCAAACTAGGGACAAAGCCTGGAAAACCTAGCGCCACCATAGAACACCCACAACTAGACAATCCTTTCAGGAACTCCAGAATAAGGCCAAAAAACAAGGAAAACTAGATAAAAGTACTACCTCTCCCAACAAAAGAAATATAATTCCAACTCTTAGAAATTCTGGACAACATTAAATAATATACTCCACCCCGGCAAATCCACCAGTCCTCCCCACCAATACACCTGGTACAGATCTTGACACAGCCTGCAACTTTAACAACTATTTCACCTCCTTCATACTTAAACTTATAAATGACTCCACCACCACCAACATCCCCCATCCCCCTATACCTCAACAAAACTGTACCTCCTTTTCACTCAAACCAGTACAAACATCCTATATACAAAGATTATTATCAAAGCTCAAACCCACCACCCTAGCCTCTGACAACCTCCCTGCCGAATACCTCCAACTTGCATCAACAGTCATAGCCTATTCTATTTCACTAATAATTAACAGATCCATTACTGAACACACCGTGCCAACTCTGTGGAAAAATTCTTTCATTATTCCCCTTCACAAAGGTGGCCCCTCCTATGAACTCTCTAACTATTGCCCAATAGCAATTCTTTAACCCCTGTCAAAGATTGTAGACAGATGTGTAGACCACCAAGTCTGCTCTCACCTCCTCTCCAATAACCTTTTGTTCTCAACCCAACATGGCTTCTGCCCATCCCACAGTACCTCCTCTGCCCTACTCAGATTCACCAACACCATAAACTCCTACATGATCCAAGGTAAACTAGTGTCCGTCACCTTCCTTAATTTATCCAAATCATTCGACACAGTATCTCACAAAAAACTTCTAACCTGTCTCTCTGCCCTGAACTTTGACTCCCCCACTCCGCACTGGTTTAAAAGCTACCTAAACAACAGACACCAATCTGTCAAATGGATCAAATCCCTATTCCCCCCACTACCAGTCACTATAGGTGTACCCCAAGGTTCCATCCTTGGCCCATTGTTCTTTAATATCTTCACCAACCAATTCCACCTAGCTACCACAGAAGCCGATATTGTCCAATATGCCGATGACACATCCCTCATTTGCTCTGCACCCAATAACCAACTTCTACAACAAAAAGCCCAACTAGCCTTCATTGAAATTGAGAACTGGCTTAATAGTTCACAAGTTATACTCAACCTCAAAAAGACCCAACTCATGTTGTTCCACCCAAACAAATCCACTGACCTCTACTTTTCCATAGTGTCCACCAACAACACCCAGATCACCCCAGTCTCAGAGGCAAAACTCCTCGGTATTACCATTGACCAACAACTCAAATTCAACAAACACATTTCAACAACCATCTCTCAAGTTCATAAAAAATTAGGATCCCTCTATAGATGCAAAAGGTACCTTATCTCAGAATCACATGTGGCCATAGCTAGAACTCACCTTTTATCCACACTACTATATGCCTCTCCCTCACTAACCAACCTAAATAAATCTGACTAAATAAATCTGACTCAAAGAAACTCTCGACTTGTCACAACAAAATTGCAAGATTCACTGCTAATGCCAGCTCACACTCCCACCAGTTGCCATGCCCTATAAACCCTACACTGGCTAGAATTCCCCAACCTACTAACATACCACCAACTCAACTTAGCCCACCAAATACTGTACTACCCTGAAAAAATCCCTGCCCTGAACAACCTCCTCAACTTCCACCAATCAACAGACAACTACGCTCCAGTAACAAACCCTTAATTGAAACCATTTCTTGCAAAAACAACTC
This sequence comes from Protopterus annectens, assembly GCF_019279795.1. Taxonomy (NCBI): domain Eukaryota; kingdom Metazoa; phylum Chordata; order Ceratodontiformes; family Protopteridae; genus Protopterus; species Protopterus annectens. The sequence continues at coordinate 352,690,916 of NC_056730.1, read as the reverse complement.
AGATGAATCTCTTTTTGCCTATGAAATTGCCAAGTCCTGGACTAACCTAACCTGACTCTCCTAAAGTCATACCTCTACTTCAACCATCTTTGCAACTGTAACAAGCCACCATAAATTCCATATTCTACTACAAGGTCACCTTTTTAACCACAGAGGTGCATGTTCTGTTAAGGGAGCTATACAAATGTATTATGGTGCTATTACAACTGTGCAACACCCATTTGAGTGGATCTCAGTGCTCCCTGTAAATCATGTAAATACTTGTACAAATAGTCAACTGTTCACCAAACCATTAATGTGTATGCTACTACTGATATGTTCACTCTGTATAAAACATGACATTGCTATTAACTGGAATAACCATGTATTCTGACAATCTCCTGTATACTGAACACCTAGTTCCATTCAAAATGTTAACACAATGTGCAATTTTTTATTCTATGTTCATGTAATTGCATGCTTTACTTATGTTCATGCACTCACATTTTTTTTTCTTTCTATTTTCTACTTGTATTGGAGCTTTTCTCCCCAGGACTCTGCTGAAAATGAACACTCGCTGTCCAGTCGGACTATCCTGCTAAACAAATGTAAAATAAATAAAAATAAATTTCTTCTTTCAGAATTTCAGGTATCTAAAAGCTAGTCTGTTATCTCATCAAGTCAAAATACTTTGCCCTAACAGTTCAGCCTTTGAATTTCATATTTTGTCTTCATTAGTAAGAAATCTATCAACCATGCTCCTTATGTTATCTAAAAGGAAAAGCCAGTTTAGTAGGGAAAGAGACTGAGAATTTAGTCATTTATAATGTATACTGTTGCTTGCAGACAGTGGGAAAAATCCACACTCACTCACCAGAACTGCAGAATGTGTCCATATCCCACTCTCATTTCTAAACAACACTAATAAGGGAAGAGCTAAATTCACCCTGTAACTAGAGCTTGAGACCATTCACTATTCAAAAATAGGAAACAGTTTACAATAGAGGGTACGATCAGACAAACAACTTGCCTTTACATAACTTCCAATATTACAGTTTGCAGGGCTAGTTCTGAACATATGGAGATTGGTACCCTGTTACTGATCTGTCTGCTAATACTTGTGTACAATTTGGGATACACCTGAGGTGATATAGTGCTGTCAATGTTGTCTGTACACAGGACCTTTGAAGCAAATCATGCTTTTTCTTTACTAGCATCCACTCTCCTGGTATGTGCATCTAGCTATTACCTAAATCCTGTATGATGACTAGTTATACAGTACAACACAATGCCTATGATCAGAACTGAACCTGAAGATTTACACTTTACCATCAATGAAGGTATGGATCAAAAGTATTTGGATCTAATATCTTTTAATGCTTGATCTGTTAAGAGCTGTTAATCTTTTGAACTTTAGACTTTGACCAAATGGAAGAAAGACTGACTATATAAGTTCCTAGCAGAGCTATTCCTTTTGTAATCATAGCAAGTCAACACAGTGCTTCTGATATAAAGTGTTGCCTGCAATCTGAGTTAAATCTTATTGTCTTGTATCTGCGTAACTCAATATGGTATGTCTTATCATTTAATCACTTTCATCAAATAAGGCGTTATTACATATGCATGCTTTTCTTTTCTTTTTTTTTGCTTAAATATTTTATTATTTTTTTTAGAAGATTACAGAATATAGCAAACTTTGAAATATAATATAATAAATGAATAACATAAATCATGTTTTTAAAGCAAAAAACTAAATTATAACTATTCACAATATCTACAATAAGCCTGAGATCAAAATAACAAAAATAAATTTATGGAAGAATATGAAATCTTAATATAATCCCAAACTGAGATGATTAATTAGAGGAAGAAAATTAGTCAGTAATGGCTGAAACCTTCAAGCAAGGATTATTCTTCAATTTGTTGAGATAAATTATTTTGTCTTTTACTGTAGTTTCTTTAATTGCCATGTCTTTTAGAAAAATAAGACAATATTCAAATTTTGATTCTGCAGAAGTCTTCCAGTTTCTTGTGATAGTTTTCCTAGCCACAGCAGGTATTTTCCAAGTTAGGTAAGAAAAGTCTTTTTTTTTAGCATGGATTTTCCAGAATATTAAAAAGAACCATTTGTTTTGTTAAAATGAAGGTGTCATTCCATAAGGTTTTAAAGAAATCTTGGACCATCACACCAAAATTTTGAACCATAGAACATTCATGAAACATATGAGACTAATTAGCTCGAATATGTTTTTTACATCTTCAGCATTCAATAATGCTCTCTTTTCTCATTTTAGTAATCCTTACAGGAGTTGAAAAAGCTCTAAACAAAAATTTCTAAGTAAATATACTCCAGTGAAGAGTCCAAGAAGAGTTCTTAATAGAGGAAAAAAGTGTTTTGTTTTGCTCAGAAAAAACTATAGAATACTCTTTAGAGAAAAAAATCCAAAACTTCTCATTTAAATTAGAATTATCTTTAGCTAGTATTGAATGTATTTTAGAGATTAAGTTAGCAAATTCTCCATATACTTATAGATAATTTCAAATAAAACTTGCATTCATTCTGGAATCTCAACACAGCTTAAGTTGGATAAGAGAGAGAATCTGGTTTGAATTGATGTTAAAATTAATTGTAGATAAATTACATCATTATTATTGATATTAAACTCGAAACAAATAGAGTCAGTTGACTGAATTATACTACCATCAAAAACATTGGTAGTCATAATAAAAATGTTAATTCTTCCAAGAGTTAAATAGGTTCATAGGTTCATAAATAGGTACTAGGCTATCTGCCCAAGGGCATTTATAAGCCTAGCCAGAGTGTGTCAGCTTTACTGCCCCATTGATTAATTAACTGAGCCTCTGTCAAGAAGAGCCAATTAAGTGATCCAAGGGGTGTAATTTCTGTTAACCATCCACTCGTCAAGGTTTCTCTTGAAGAGTGTTAGTGAGGGGCTCTGCCTAATGTAGTTAGGAATTTTGTTTCAGAGCATGGGGAGTCTCTGTGACAGGAATCTATCCCTCCAGCATGTTCTATTTATTGTTGTGGTGAGGTTTAGCTCACTAGAGTGAGTGGCTCGCAGTGACTTGGATTTCTTTAGGTGGAGCATGTCCATCAATTCTGAGTTGGACATGGCTTTGTAAGTCAGGCAGAGATCACCTCTGGGTAAGCGATATGCCACTGAGTACAGCCAGAGCTTTTCCAGTCGGGCTGCGTAGGACATATGTTTGAGGTCAGTAATTCTCTTGGTGAGGTACTTTTGTGGTTGTTCCAGCTGTTGGAAATGTCTTGTGAGGTACATCCCAAATGGGGCATTGTACTCTATGATGAGTCTGATGAGCGATGAGTAGAGGGGCACTATAACCTCTTTATTTCTAGATGTGAACCCTTTAGTAATTAGATGAGCTACATAGAAGGATTTTCTAACTACTTTGGCAATATAATTGTCAAAGGAGAGATTACTATCTACCCGGGTCCCCGGATCTCTTATTACCTCTTCTGTATTAAGGGGGCTGCCATCTATCTGGTAATTCATGGGTGTTTTGTTTTTCCCAAATGGGATGACTATGCATTTTTTGGCATTTAGCTTGAGACCATGACTTTGACACCAGGTGTCCATCAAAGTAAGGCCCTTGTGGAGATTGTCCGTGTCAGCCAGAGTGTCAGTTATGGCACCCAGTTTGCAGTCATCGATGAACTTGGTTAGCCATAGTCCTCCTGTGTTTGCCTGTACTTCTGAGAAGTATATGCCAAACAGTCGGGTTCCCAGGACTGAGCCTTGTGGGACACCACTTGTGACTGGTTTAGAGTCGGACCTGGAGCCCGCTATTCTTACCGTGTGAGTTCTGACTGTAAGCCAGTTGGCAACCCATCTCCTGACGTAGGGGTTTATGTTCAGGCTGGTGAGTTTTTCTATAATTCCCAAGTGGAGAATGGTGTCAAAAGCTTTGGCGAGGTCAGGGTAGGCTGTGTGAACCACCTTTCCCTCATCTATGGCCTTGGTGACTGTCTCGAAGAAGTCAGCCAGGTTTAGTAGGCATGATCTGCCCTTAACAAAGCCGAACTGGGTCGGGTCAAGTGTTTGGAGGTTCCCAGTGTCTTTGTTAATGAGTTCCATGATGATGCGTTACATAGCCTTGCAGACCAGGCTAGTCAGGCTTATGGGGCGATAGTTACCAGGGTCAGTTGTGGCCTCTCCTTTGTGGAGTGGAATAACAGTTGCTGTGCACCATTCTATGGGCACATAGCCTGTGGAGAGGCTGAGGTTGACCAGTGTGTTTAGGTGGGGGGTTAGTTCATTCTGTAGTTCGTGCAAGACTCAGCCTGGGACAAGACACAGTCTGGCTGCATTGATGCTGTGCTATTGGCTATTGAAAGGGCTGTTTTCACCTGTGCGTCTGTAATTTCCGAGACTCTATACTTTTCTGGTATTGTTGTGGGTCCTTTTGGGGGTGAGAGGGGGGGTGAAGTTTGCACTGAATCTATCTGCCAGGATGTTGGCAATATCAGGAGGTTCAATATATTTTGTGCTATTTTGCACTAGCTCAGAGCATATCTGCAAGTTGCCACGTAGATTCTTGACATAGCTAAAGAAGGCTTTGTGGTTATCTTTCAAATCATTGGCTATTTTTCTTTCGAAGTTAGCCTTGGATGATTTTTATGAGGAACCTTAGTTTATTATTGATACTGATCAGGGATGTCTTTTCTTCTTGGGATTTGCTTTTTTTCTGAACTAGTTTCCTCCTTCTATTGTATAGCCTGTTTATGGCAGGGGTCCACCAGACTGGTTTCCTTCTCTTAGGGGAGTGAGTCTTGGTTTTGCACAATCCATGCATCCTTGTAGGTGCTCATAGAGTGCATTTGTAAAGGTTCCTGCATCTTGGACGCTGTTATCCTTTAGCGTGGGGGCCGTGAAACTTACCACCTCTGTCCTAAGTAAGGTGAAGTTTGCTATAGAAAAGTTTTTCACTGTGGTTTCCTTAGTTGGGGGTGGTGGTGTGGTGTGGACATCCAGAGTGATTAGTTTATGGTCTGATCTAACTAGTGACGGGTTGACCTCCAGTGCGGAACACCTGTCGCACATGTGTGTGATGACCAGGTCCAATATGTTTTCACCTCTGGTAGGGGAGATTACCAGCTGATCCAGGGCATTTGAGTTGATAAATTCCAGGAAGCGCTGGACCTGGGAGTTTGTACTTGAATAGTTTTCCCAGTTAATGGTAGGGTAATTGAAATCACCCAATATCAGGGTGTTCGGTAGGACCTTCATGTTTTCCAGTGTCTCCAGAAAGGCAGAGTGGTGGTCCTGGGTCATGGAGGGTGATCTGTAGCAGGCCACAATTTGCATTGCAGATTTGCCTGATGTTAGTTGCACATGGATGATCTCAGAGGTATTATGCTGCGCCACTAACCTGGAGGTGTAGGTATCCTTGATGAATATGGATACACCCCCTCCTTTTGTGTTTCGGTCCATGTTCTGTGGCTGAAATGTGTGGTGTGAGTTGTAGCCCAGTAGTGCTGGGGTGCTCTGTGGAGCCTTGAGCCAGGTTTCAGTTACTGCACAGATGTCGACATTCTCTATACTGAGGAGTGCTTCGAACATGTGCATTTTGAGATTTAAACTCCTGGCACTGAGTAGCATAACCCTCATTTTTTTATTTGTGCTACTTACGGAGGTGGGTTTGACTTTTGAGCCTTGCCTAAAAAAGGCACTATGGGGCAGCAAGAGCCTTGGCCAGTATTCAAAAGCCTAGGGGTGACAGGTGCAAGCCATCTCTTGTGAAGCAAAGAGGCTTGTCCTGCATGTCGTCCCAGGCTGACAGACACTGGATCCCCTTTGAATGATGCCAGAAGCTTAGCCAATTGTTGAAATTGATAATTTTCTCTTTATACTGCAGTATCATTCTTGGTGAGAGCAGGATGCTACTCAGGGTCAGGGTCATACCCGCCTGGGCTACATGATCAGAGAGCTCTTCCATGTCTCTTTTCATGTAGTCCGGGGAGGTACGTCTCAGGTCATTCACACCAACATGAACAATGACAGAGTCATATTTGTACTTGTTCAGGAGTGACCCGAGTGCTTGTGTTATGTGGTGGATTCTGGCTCCCGATAGGCAGCTAACAGTAACCTTCTCCTTGTCCAGCCTAGTGAGTGGGACGTTAGTGTGCCTGACTATAGAGTTGCCTATTACTAGTGTATTAGGTATGTTATTTCACCTTAAGAGCTGTGATTGTGTTGCACACTGATTTTGTGTTTTATGTGTTGTCTGGTTTGTGACGGGAGGTGCAGGTTTTTTGGGTGTCTGCTTTAGAGGTATCTGATGCTTTTGCAGGTTTTTATTTAGTGTCTGTGAGTATGATTTTGTGTATTTATGTGTAGTTTTTGCCAGTGCTGGTTTAGTATGTCTTTGTGAGGCTGGAGGTGTGGTGCAAGTGTTAACCTTGTCTTCATGACCGCCTGTTCCAGTCTTGGGTGGAGAGAGCTTAGCCTCCAATTTAGCTATATAATTGCATCTATTGCATATGTTAATGTGTTGTGGTAGGAGGAGAGGGTTGTCTGTGTACATGAGGCAGTTGTAACATTGTCTCAGGATACCCAGGATCAACAGCTGGATTGGAGAGTTTACCTGAAACTGCCCTTTGGTCATGCCTGAATAGTAGGGTGAGCTGCTTAGTTTCTTGGTTGGTGAGGGGTGAATAATGAGCCTTGCCCTGCTGGGCAGTCCAGTGTCAGGGTATATTAGTGCTTGCTATTAGGTCTGAGCAAGTGCTGGACTGTAGGATGCTTTTTAAGTGCTTAGGTTGTGAGTTAGACTACTTTCAAGGGAAAAACTGAAAAGGAGACTTGGTGGAGGCGGGAATAATTTAGCCCTAGCTAACCAGCGCTGCCCGGATGTGCAAAACCGTGCAAACACAGTTTTTACAGCAGGGAAATGAAAGAGATAGAAATTAGTGAGTTGGTAACTTAGTAATATTTTTACTAAGGAAAAAGGGATAAGAGGTTAAAACCAAAAGTTATAATTTGAATTGGTCAATATTATTTTAGTAAATCTTTTTAAGATTAAATTCATATAAGTAGAATTAAATGGGGAGTATATAGAAACTTTAATATAGTTACAAAGAACCAGAAGGGATTGTATAATTTAGAATTTATTGAGCCTAAAGAGTTCAATTTTTAACATTGAGCAAGTGAGAATGTAATATTTTCCAATTAGAAATATAATTAATATCTAGCCAATTAAAAATCATCTTTATAGTTCCTCGTTTTGCATAACTTTCTATATTTGGAAAAGTTATACCACCATAACTCCAAAGTCTAAAATGATTATTTATACTTAATCTGGATTTATTAGGATATAAAAGAAAAATCAATAATAATTTAAGTAATGTTAATACTTTGTAACCTATCTTCAAATGGAATGTAAATTTTATTATAGGAATTAATTAAATTAAAGAAATTATTATTTTTTATAATTGTGATTTATTGTTTCTTCTGTATTATTAAAAATAGTAATTCCTAGATATAATAAATTAGTAAATTATTCACCTAATAAGTGATTATCTATATTTATTGGATTTTTCTTATTAATAATGAGAACCAGATTTAGAATTATTAAAATATAACTTAGACATCTGTTGGATATTTCTTATTATTTTCTCAAGTTTTTCTAATGTTTCAGAAGAATTTTTAATAGTTAAATGGATATCATCAGCAAATAACATAATTTTGGAATTATATTCCCTTTTAATCTCTAAACCTTGAATTTATGTGTTTGAATTAATAAAAATTACAGCTATTTCAATGGCTAAGTTAAATAATAAAGGGAAGGAGAACAACCTTCTTTAGTTCCTTTTGTTAAATTTGTAAAGTTTGAGGTATATGGACCCAATTTTACATATGCCTTATTATTATTATAAATAGCCTTTAACATTTTAACAAAATGGGAAGGAAAATCAAGCAAATGTAATAATTCAAATAAATAGTCCCAGTCTAATGGGTCAAAAGCTTTTTCTATATCTAGGCAAATAAATAAAGAATCTGTTTGTTGTTGTTCAGCACATTAATCAAAGTAATTAATCTTTTAATACTGTCAGAAGTTTGTCGTTTGTGAATCAATCCAGATTGATCTAAACGAATTATATTTGGTAAAATCTCGTTAATTCTTTCTGCTAAAATAGACATAAATACTTTATGATCTACATATAACCTACATTAATCAATGAAATAGGGCTTTATGAAGAACATTTCTGGGGGTCTTTATCTTCTTTTATAATTGAAGTAATTACAGATCATTTCCATGAGGGTGATATTTGAACTGAATTTTATACCACTACTAAAACACTGTCTACATTTATTATAACTTTTTGAGGAAATAATTTGCATAGTTCCAGTATAATACCATAATTTCTGGGAGATTTATTAGATTTAATAACTTTTATTTTTTGATTAATTTCTTATAAAGAAGTAGATTTTAAAATAATCATTAAGAAGAGTTTTTTAAACTAAAGATTGATCAATATTTGTTAATAAATCTTTTCCTCTATTCATTACTTTTTGATTTAATGATGAATTATGATTTTGGAATATTTCTATGATCTCTCCAACATCTGAATTTAATTTATCTGTTAAAGGATTTTTCAAATCTTTAATAATATTATTTGTTTGCAATTTAATTATTTTTGTTATATTTTTAAATGTCTAGGAGACCTTGAATGAGATGTCATCTTAAGTTTTTCAAATGCCATTTCAGTTTTATGAGATAGTAATTCATTACATTTATTATTCAGAGTTTTTATATCATCCTCATTAACTCCTTAATTATTTTCATCTTTTTAAATACTTTCTTTTGAACTTGAATTGAATATCAAACAGTTCTTTATTCCATATGTTTAATTTGTGTTTGTACCAAGAAATTGTCCTACCATAAATATGTGCTTTAAATGAGTCCCATACCATTACTGACTTAGAATCAGCAGTATCATTACATAGTCGAAACTTATCTATTTCTTCTAATAACCGTGTTTTATACTCCTTCATTTTAGTGATATAAGCTAGAATTCTGTTAATAAGAGACAGTCTTTTAAAATTATTTTCTATTTTTAAAATTAATGCATTATGATCTGAAAAAGGACAAGGAATTATATTGAAATTAGTTGTTTTAGATGTAATGTTTTGAGAAATCAGTATGTTATCATTTCTTATTTGAGTACCGTATTTGAAGGAATAATGAGTAAAATCAAAAGAATTCATATCTTTGAAGTAAAATGTGTCTTTTATATTAAAAGATTCTTTCCATATATTAAAAGAGTTAGCAATAGGAAGTAATTTGCATTTTATATCTGAGTTAGATTCAGAATCATATAAAAGATAGTTAAAATCACCTCCTAATAATAAATTCCCTTTATAAGTAGTTATTATTTTTTTAGCTAATTTAACTTCCATTCCAGGAAACCAATAGAGATTTATCAAAGCACATATCCTACCACAGTATTTTATAATTATTAAAGTGAATAAGCCCTCCAATTCTTCATATTTAAAAATAATTTGAGGCAATTGAATCTCCTATTTCCATAGTATAGCTACCCCTCTTTTTTTAGATTGAAAAGAAGATTGAGATAAGGCAGTATATTTATTAAAATTCCAAAACTGATTATCAGTTTCTGAAAAAATGTGTCTCTTGAAGGAATACAACATGTGGTTTATTGAATCCTAAATATTTTAATAAATTGCCGTCTTTTTAGGATTATTTAGACCATGAACATTTACAGATAGTAAGTTCAATTCTGTATTTTAGAAAAAGATAATTTGACAAAGTTACAAATAACCAAACAAAAGGCAGTTGAAGGAGACCAGGCAGTAAATGACAGAAAATCCAGCTTTAATCCAGTACGCAAAAACTCTAACAGCACAAAAGAACAGATACATAAATGCTTTAAATCACATTGCGTTTTGTTTCAATGAACTTCCTCAGGTGTAAAAAACATTTCATAATGTAAAGTGCTCATAATAAACCCTGCCAATTAAATTCTATCCAATGGGAACAACATTCAAGTTAAAATTAGTAAAACAACCTCCTTTTCATAGGTTCATAGGTGTGTACTAGGCTAAAGGCCCTGGGGCTTTTACAAGCCTAGCCATAGGATTACCCTGGCATAGTGCCACCCGACCTTAGTTCCCAGTACCTCTGTCGAGTAGAGTCACTGGTGTTATCCCCGGGGTGAATTTTCTGTTTCCCATCCACTCATCAAGATTTCTCTTGAAGAGGGTCAGCGAGGTGCTCTGCTTGACATGTATGGGAAGTCTGTTCCATAACATGGGCAGTCTCTGGGTTATGAACCTGTCCCTCCAGCATGTTCTGTTAATTGTGGTAATGAGGTTGAGGTCTTTGGAGCATGTGGTGTGGAGGGGATTTGGATTTCTTTAGATGTAGCATTTCTAACAGAGCTGGGTCAGACATAGCTTTGTAAGTCAAGCAGAAATCACCTCTAAGTAGGTGACATGAGACAAAGAATAGTTGGAGTTTTTTTGAGTTTGTCCATATAGGACAAGTGTTTAAGGTCAAGGATCCTCTCTGTGAGGTACTTTTGCAGCTTCTCCAGTTGTTGCAGGTGTCTAGTGAGGTACATGCCAAATGGGGCATTGTACTCAATGATTAGCCTAATGAGGGAAGAGTAGAGGGAGACAATGACCTCTTTCTTCCTGGATGCAAATCCCTTAGTAATGAGATGTGCCACATTGAAGGACTTTCTGACCACAATGGCAATGTGGAGATCAAAAGAGAGGTTGCTGTCAACCTGTGTTTCCTGATCTCTTGTAACGTCTTCTGTGTTCAGTAGACTACCATCAATGTGGTAATTCATGGAAACCAGGTTTTTCCCAAAGGGGATGATGACACATTTTCTGGCATTGAGCTTAAGGCCATGGTTCTGACACCAGTCGTTGGTCACAGTGAGACCATTCTGTAGGATGTCAACATCACTTGGGGAGTTAATAATAGCTCCCAACTTGCAATCATCTGCGAACTTTGTCAGCCAGAGTCCCTTCATGTTGGCCAGGACTTCAGAGAAGTAGATACCAGACAGGAGAGGACCCAGGACCAAACCCTGTGGGACGCCACTCGTGACTAATCGGCAGTCTTACATGGAGTCAGCTACTTTCACACTGTGGGTTCTATCTGTGAGCCAGTTTGCAACCCACCTAGTAATATAGAGGTTGGTGCCAAGATTAGTGAGTTTTTCTATGATTCCTGAGTGAGGAATGGTATCAAAAGCATTGGCCAGATCAAGGTAGGCTGTATGAACCACCTTGCCTTCATCCACAGCTCTGCTGACTGACTCAAAGAATTCAACTAAGTTGAGCAGGCATGATCTACCCTTCACAAAACCAAACTGTGTGGGATCCAGAGTTTGGAGATTCTCCATATCCTTATTTATTAGGTCCATGATGAAGTGTTCCATAGCTTTGCATATCAAACTCGTCAGACTAATGGGGCGATAGTTCCCAAGATCTGTAGTCACTTCTCCTTTGTGGAGAGGAATAACTGTAGCAGTGCACCATTCGGCAGGGACAAAGACTGAGGTGAGGTTGGGATTGAGCAGAGCACACAGGTGAGGTGCCAGTTCACTCTGTGGTTCATGTAGAACACAACCAGGGATATTGTCAGGTCCCATAGAAGCTGTATTCTTGGCCTTGGACAGTGCTGTTGTAACCTGTGCAGCAGTAATACTGGGTGCCTGGCAATCTACTCATATTGTGATTGGTCCTTTGGGGGGGAGAGGGGGGTAAAATTGGCACTGAATCTATCGGCCAATATACTGGCAATATCTGTTGACTCGGTATAGGAGGTTCCATTGTGCAGTAGCTTGGAGCAAATCTGGGTATTGGCGTGGAGATTCTCTACATAACTATAGAAGACCTTGTGGTTGTCTTTACTATCTGCTGCAATTCTGTTTTCATACCTAGCTTTAGAGAATCTGATACAGGATCTCAACATTTTTTTGAGGCAGATAAGGGAGTTTTTCCAGTCTTGGGACTTCACCTTATTCTTCATCAGCTTCCTCCTTCTGTTGTAGAGTTAACTTTGACCTGACATGAATTTGTTCACAAAAATAGTAGACTGCAACTTAAAACCATCAGTTTCAATTGATCATCACAAACAGCAAGTGCAATAATATTGTAAAAATATAAGCAAAAAGTAAAATAATGAAATAAAAACAAATATATGTGTGTATATGATGATGTAATAAAACCGTGAGTCCGCCATCTGGTGGAAATAGTAAAAATTACACTTTCAGGGGAAAAAGTTCAAAAGATGTTAGAAAATGCATCCTTTTAGCTATAACTTGGCAGGTTTCATTTTTAGCAGTGACTTAATAGAGATGTTTCTACCCAGGGGAGGAAAAAGGGAACATTTAAGTGTGGAAAGTGTTCACAATGTTCATTTATTTCCCATAAGGAATCCATTTTCGTAAAGAGTATAAAAAATGGAAGAGAAGAAATATAATTGTAATTCAGCAGGGCTAGTGTATAAAGAAACTTGCGACCTGTGTGGTTCATTCTACATAGGTAAAACTGAAAGAGAACTCAGAAGGAGAATTTATGAACAGAATTATGATATTCAGACTGAAAATAAGAACAATGCTCTCTTCAAGCACACTAAAATATGTGTTAAGGCAAAATTCTCCTTCTTTGTCCTAAAGGATGTATAGAGGAATGAGAGGGGTGGAGCTTGAGAATCACAAATTGAGTATAAAGAACTGTGGTGGAAGGTAACTTTAGAAGCCAATACATTTCCTGGATTAAATGAGAACATCTCTTTTAAGTACTTTTTGGCAACTGCTTCTCTATGTTTGAATTTCAGAGTTACAAATAATCGTGTATTTAATATGTTTTAAAAAAGATCTCAGGCAGACAAAGATATTAATAATAACTATAAAACATTTATCATTCTAAAAAACTACACATGGAATAACTATAATTCCTAGTTTTCATTAGGAAAAAACAAAACAATGCAAAAAAAAAAATAAATAAATAAAATGTCAAGACTAGCTCTCTTCCAGCACCCAAAAGAAAGAAAAAAAATCTATAACATACCAATAGAAATCTGCAGTAAATGATTAATATAATGGGAATTTTTTTGAAAAAATGTATACAATAAAATGAAAAATATATAAGGACAATATTGACTATATTAGCACTCCTATTTTCATTCTCCTACAAGCTTTACTTAAAAGCAAATCATTATGTTCCAGAATTTACAAATTAATATATTGCTTCTGTCTAAAACAAATATAAATCAATATGTTAAAACATCATCTTCTTCTCTCCCCTTCCCCCTTCCTGATACAGCAGTAACAGGAAAAAAAAGGAATTTAAAGCTTTTTATATATATTTAATAATCAATTTGTCTAACTAATTTAAGCAGACGTATCATGCAACTTTAAGTTAATAATCTAACACAATAAAATGACTTGTAGTATGTGACCATATAATCACTGTCTTGAGACTAGTTCACAAGAACAAATCAAGACAAAAATATTCAAAATTAAAAGTAATCCATATGTTTTCAGACCTGTAATAATTAGTTTTGTAAAATAAAAAAGATCAATCTTTCATAACTTCATTTGAAGATGATATGCTAATGTATGGAGAAAAAGTCTTTAAACATATAGAACATATCTCCTTAATATACCTTTCTCAAGATTCTATATAGAAATGACTGTGACAGAATTTGTATTTTCATATTTTCAAAAGGAAGAAGTTAAGGGTTAAAGAACATAAAAATAACAATTAGCATCTATAATTAAGTATAATAGAGTTAGAATATTAATAACACTTGCACATCAGTGAAAATAACATATTATAATAAACTATAAGACTTGCGACTTAAGGAAGTCCATATAAGCATATCATCATGCAAAACAAAAAAATTAATGCTGAGAAGAAATAATATTAATAAACTCAAGTAGCTCTGCGGTGGTGGTTCTGCGGTAGCATTGTCGCCTCACAGTAAGACGCTGTCTGGTTCGATTCTCAGCTAGAGCGTCTTCTGCGTGTAGACATGCGTGAATGGGCGTACCTTCGTTGAAGATTGTGCATCAGGGCTGGTAACTCGGCATGTAAAAATCAACTACCAATCATTAGCGGACCGGAGTTTCACTGTGGCGACCCCTAACCGGGAAAAGCCGAACGACACAAACAAACAAAGTAGCTCTGCATACTTCTAATGTTAAATCTTTACTGCCTCTGATAAAAATATTTAAAGTTGTGATTCTCACTAAAAAATGTAGGAATCTCTATTTAATAAGTTATAATACATGACCTGACTCTAGAAGAGCTATAATTCATATTTCAAAGTCCTGGTTTCTTAAAGACATTACTGGAATCTTTTGTTAAAAAACACACACAGATCATGTTGTCAAGTCAAAAGTACTGCTCTCCTTCAGCTTTCATTTTTAGAATTTTACATTTAAACATTTCACCATGTGACTTCTGCCATTTTCCACCACTTTTCCTTCTGATTGCCTCCTTATGTATATTAAGTATAAGAAAGAAATTTACTATTATACAACTCCCCCCCCATTAATATTCAAAAACGTGCACGCTGATTGGTCAGCGTGCACATTGTAAATCAGAGTTATAGTAATGGAAAAGGTCCGGTTGCCCGGACTTTTTCCATTACTATAACTCTTTTTTCACACTGTTTCGCTATGTTAAATGAGTTTAACATAGTGAGACAGCTTTAAAAAAGGCAACGTAGATTCTCCGTTGCTTTTTTAAAGCTGTCTCACTATGTTAAACTCCTTTAACATAGCGAGACAGTTTGTAAAAAGCAACGGAGATCTTTCTTTCTCTGTTGCTTTTTTCAAAACTGTCTCGCTATGTTAAATGGGTTTAACATACCGAGACAGCTATAAAAAAAGCAACGGAGATTCTCCGTTACTTTTTTAAAGCTGTCTCACTATGTTAAACTCCTTTAACATAGCGAGACAGTTTGTAAAAAGCAACGGAAATTCTCAGTTGCTTTTTTTAAAGCTGTTTTGCTATGTTAAACCCATTTAACATAGCGAAAACAGTTTGTAAAAAGCAACGGAGATCTTGCTTTCTCCGTTGCTTTTGCCCACAGTTCTGATGTACTGCATAGACAGACTCATGCGCAGTACATCAGAACTGCCGCAGAATACCAGACAGCTGCGGAAGGGCAGCAAGGAGGCATTATACAATGCCATTATTTAAGAAAAGTAATTATTTTTTTTCTTAAATAATGTCATTGTATAATAGCAATAACCCACTTCTGGGTGTGGGTAATGCTGGATTTACCCATGATTGGCTTTGTTTGGCCACTTGGGCTTCGCCTTCTTGACCAAACCACGCCAACTGTGGGTAAATCTAGCATTACCCACACCCAGGCATGGGTTATTGCTATATTATGACTCTATCTGAACTTCACCTGTAAGAGATGACTGCAACAGCCGCTGTTCCAGTAAAAAAAGACTATCCCACCCTTCTCCTTAACACCACTGCACAATTTCAAATTTCTGTATAAACATTTCTCCAGAATACAATAATCAGCTTATGTACTCAGAGTGCTTACCAGAATCAGCTGTGTGCCTGGATGAAACAGAAAACATCACATCAACTGTGTGTCTGTATGAAACAGAAAACATCACAATCACCCAAGTTTCTAATTTAAATGCCACGATTGAAATCTCTAAAGATAAAATGATTTACTGACAAAGAACAAACACTATTTCAATTCAGAGAGCTCAGATCCTAAACTTCCACATTGTCCATCCAAACAAACTGATATAGAACCTAGACCATGTCGTGATGCCTCTGTATCAGTCCTCAAAAGAAAATAGATACATCAGATGTATTTGTTGACAGCCCATTCAATATCAGAAATCAAAGCGAACAAAAATCCAGCACCACGAAGCCAAAGAGGACTTTAAATTAATGCTCTTTATTTGAAGAACAACGTTTTTGCCACCGCTATGCGGAAGCTTCCTCAGAAAAGTAAACAATGCAATTTGAAAACCCAGCGTTTTAAATCAGTAGCCCATGATGTCACTTCCTTATACGCTTTGTAAGCACAGTAAACAAACAGAAATAAAAAGGAAATAAAAGGTGTCGCTAACATGGATACTTACAATATTTGTTACATATATATGATCTTATCTAAAAAATGCTATAGCTATTAAAAGGTTTATTACAACATACATATCATTCCCATAACCACATGAGAATGTGAACTAAAATCACTATACACACTCCCCATTAAACTATAATGGTCCATCCATGTATAAACCATTACATAAAAAGAAGAGCCATTATTAAAAATAGATCCATATCATCTCATGTAGCTTTTATATCTTAAAATAGAAGAAATATTACAACATTCGTTTAAGCCGGGGTAGGTGAAGGCATCCAAACCAATCTGCCACTCTAATTCTCTCATCTCTAATACCAGAGATTGAGGTCCACCCCTGACACCCACAGAAACATGTTCAATCCCCATAAATTGGAAGCTATGTCCCATATTATTAATGATATGCTTGGACAAAGCGTTATCCATCTTTTTGTTTTTTATGGCATAAAGATGCTGATAAATACGGTCGCTGAATTTGTGGTCTGTTTTCCCTATATAGAAACAGGGACAGCAGACGCAAAAAGCAGCATAAACCACAGATTTAGTAGTACAATTGATCCTTGAAGAAATAATATACTTCCTATCCCTTATAATAAAGGAGCTACCCAACTTCAGATGTTTACATCTATTGCAAAAACCACAACAAGCTGTACCAGTTTGTCTAATAGGTAAAGTTGATGGGCCAGATCTTTGCAATAGTTCTTTCAAATTGTTCCCTCTTTTATAAACCACAGAGGGACAGGGCCCCAATTTTTGAAGACGTGTAGGATTGTTATAAATAAAATACCAATTCTTCTTTATGATGGCCCAAATGGTACCAACATGTCTGTTGAAAGTTAAAACAAAACTAGTTTTGAAATCAGTTGTAATATGGGTAGAAGTATTATTCGTAGTGTTCCCTAAACAAAAGGCAGGTATAGAGTCTATTGGCTCACTATCCAACAAGATGGTCACTTGCCCATTACTTAGTAATAGGGGTCTATAGAGGCCAATGTCCCTTTTCATAGAAACCTCATTAATCGAATCATCTATCACAGATATAGGGTAACCTCTGTTACTAAACATGTCTTTTAGGAGGGAACACTCCGACCTAAATGCTTCAAGTGTGCTACACATACGAACAACCCTAACTAATTGGCCTTTAACAATCGATCTTTTTTGTTTGGGCGGATGGTTACTAGAATAGTGTAGAAAAGCATTACAATAGGTTGGTTTCCTATGGATGGAAGACAAGAAACAATTATTAACCAAATCCTTTACTAATTTCACATCTAGATAATCGATGTCAGTAGTAGAGAATTTGTAGGTAAATTTTAGGAATGTAGTAGAACTATTCATAAAGTTAAGTAGCTCAACTACTTCACTTTCACCCCCATCAATTAAAATAAACACGTCATCTAAAAAACGCGTGTAGTATTTAACAATATTCCTAAACAAGGGGTTGTTTTTCAAAAATGCTTTCTCCCAGTAAGCAACAACCAAGTTCGCCACACCCCCCCCACAGGGGGACCCCATGGCGATACCCTGTTTTTGCAGGTAATATTGGTTGTTGATGAGGAAAAAATTGGAAGTTAATACTATGTCTAACAGTTGAGTGACAATAGTTATGTCCTCCTTTGTGGCACCAAGACTCAACAGCATCAATTCGGCCCATTCAACCGCTTCCTGATGCGGGATAGATGTGTACAGATCGACCACGTCAATCGTCAAGAAATTTAAGGATGGGACGAAAATGATGCCGTTTATAGTTTCCAAAAAGGACCAAGAGTCCTTACAAATCTCAGGTACTTGCTTTAGATATTTTGAGATAATCCCATCAATAACTCTAGCGCATGGGTGTGTAATAGCACATCTGCCGTCAACTAAGGCCCTCATTGGTGGGTTCACAAGGTCCTTATGCATTTTTGGAGATCCAAACATCACGGGTACTTTAGGTGATAGAATATTGATAAAATTAAAAGTATCAATATCTATTTGGCCCCCAATGAATAAGTCCCTAAAGTACCCTCTAACTCTATTGTGAACCCCTACCATTTCATTAAAAGAAGAGGATTCATAGGCATCAGAGTCCAGTACTAATTGCATTCTATTAATATAGTCAGCATTGTCAAAGATGACTAGCCCACCCCCTTTATCAGGTTTCATCACCCTACTGGAACAAATTCAACTTACACAAAAACTTGGAAAACAAGTTACTAGCACTCCAAACGTACGCGGTACTTCCACCAATATGAGAATTCTCAAAAATCACCAAGAAACTGTCAACATGGACTCTGACACTTTATTTCAAGAAGTTAAAGCGCTTTTCGTCATCCGAATAGGATGACTTCCTCAGAACTAATGCAAACTCATAACAGTCGTCTTAAATAGTCATTTGCCTTCAATTAATGAAGCCTATCTTCATCAATTAACATTTAAAGCTATTTTTTCAAATAATTTAAAATAGTTCACACTATATTCTGTTAGATTGCTCTTACAGAGCACCCATCATACTTAGCTTCAACCATTTAAAAAATATATAAATTAAAATACCTATACATAATAGTTAAAATAGTGTGTTTATACACTATCATAAAACACAACTTATATATAAACTATAAAATATGTAAATATATAGATATATAGATGTAAGTGTATAAATGTAGATAATAATTTTAAAATGAATTATATTTTATAATAATACAGTAACTATTAAGTTTGGATAGTGGTTGCTTGTGATGAAATTTTTACACGGACATTTTTGTATGTATGTTACTTTTATAAGTCAAGTTTTGCATGGTTGCTGCATTGTTGACTTAATTGGATAAACCAATTAATTATCTAATTAACTGTGGGTTTGGCTTAAGCACTTAGTATTATAAAAATGTAAAGTGTTTTATTTTACTTTGTCTGAAGAAGTGCAAGCAGTGTCTTGCATGAAAGCGCTAACTAAGTAAAAGAATTGGATCCATCTGACTAACATTTTAAGTCTATTAAGGTTTTAGCTAGACTCAATCTTTGATCCGGTACAAAAGAGAACCCTTCAGCCAATAATTCAACTAAATCTTGGTCGACATGGCAAGTTGAAAAGTTATACACTTTAAAGTCCCCTTCCTCATTTGTTAAGATGATAGGCTTCTGTGGAGAGTTTGATGGCTCCTCATCACGACTGTTGGAAAAAGTCATATCTGTCAATATAGGACCTTGTAGGTCCTCTGGTCCAACGAGGGGTATTATTTGTTCTTGTTCCATCGATTTTGGGAGCTGTTGCTCTTCCCCCCTAAAAAAGGCCTCTGATGGGCCTTATTATTGGAATTACCTTGATTATTCTGGTGGTGAGCCTTAATCCTACTACTTCTCCTTACCACCTGATTCGGATTAGCTCGATCACCACCGCTATCGTCAGTATTTTCATTGTCCAAATTACCATCAAGTATGTCCATAGGGGTATTGTTACCGTCATCTTCAGATACACCATTTTGTTTGTCCATATTAGATGCATTTCTAAAAAGATAAGGGTAAGCAAGGCTTTTCTGATAGGCTTGTCTATCCCTCCCCAGTTTTTTGGATTTATTGAATTTCAATTTCACCAAAAGCGCATCTATGCTGGTAAAAGTACGATCATAATCGTATTTATAGCGCAGAAAATTGATATCATTCTTAATGGTACAATCGAGTTTTTCAGTCTCTGCAAGTAGACCCCCTATGTAGATGTTATAATGCTTGATCATGAGTTCAAGTAACTCTAGTCCTTGGCGGTCGAATAACACCAATAAGTCATCGGAAAAAGTAGAGTCACTAAACAAATTAGTAGGTCTAAATGAGTTCCTCAAACCCTTCGGTATAATTTTTTCTGTGATACATTGCTGGAAATAGACCACCTCTAATTGTAATTTTTTAATTTTAAGGAATTTACTATCAAAGATTTTTAATTTCTCACCAATGTTATCCATTGAATTACCTGTGTCCCGGTCTGAAGTCCATGGACTGGCAGATGAATGTAATCCAAACCCGAAACATTCAACATTCCCTACCCAGGCAGAAAAAGAAGGTGTACCAATAAATCCACGATTGTTGTCAATAGGGGCACCATCAGGTATCTGTTCCCGCACCCCAGAGTTAGAACCAGAAATCAAAGCAAAATGCCTCAGTGTCTCCAACTTTCTAGGCCAAACATGTCATCTCTTCCACAGGAGCAACACACTGAGATGGAACCCCACCATGTTTATTTCCATACAAAATAAAACTCAGAGCCTGACAGTGCATGCCACCAATACACCAATGAATAGACCCATCCACATTCTCCTGCAGAGGACATTACATCCAGTATTTAAATAAGATGAAGAACCAGAAAGCATTCTGCAAACCAAGCCCAAAACAAAACAGGATCCATGTTATAAAAATGCTATACTGTAATTCCAATTTCATTGACATATGTTGTAACTCACAAGCAAAACTGCAGTGCTTCCATCCTTAACTCCCTGGTACACAGCTTACTGCATTCAAAGAATACCCAAACTCAACAACTAAGGTAACCCTCAAGAAACAATGTGGGAAATGACTTCAAAAGGAAGGCCAATTTACATCATTTGGCACTATGTGTCAGTGCATCTTAGTGTGTTCGCTGTCAAAGAGCGGATTTATCATCATAACTTATTAATGAAACCAGACAGGCAAATAATTAAAACATTTTTTTCTTGCTCACTGAAAAAATTCACCAAATATATTCCTTTGACAGATGTCAGCAAATTACACATAGAAAAATGAAATAAAAGCTAACAGTTTAGAGTACAGGATTGATGCAATCAGTCAGCAAGTCATTTTAGGTATATTTAGCTTGGATTTTTAGTAAGCTGACATAAATACATAACAAATTTGAGTTCAGTGCTAAAAATTAAATGTAAACCACATGGTAAGAAAGGTTGTTGGTTTGCATAATATTCCAAGCAAAAGTCAGCTCAGAATATGATAATTTATGTCAAGCAACCATGGACTGATTAAATGAACATAAATGTACCTAAGCATTTTATTATACACATCAAAATAACGTTCTAATCATCACAGATTTTGCTATGGAACTTTGCAACAGCACTTGCAGTTGCAACTTGAAGGTCTTCTTGAAACAATAATGTTACTTGGGAAGAACTGCACATGAGCTAATTAGAAAAAACTTTAAGAGGAGTCAAAAAGTTAATCACAGAATACCAATAACGATAAAGGAAAGGGAAAAAAATTACAAAGTTAACTGAAGATCGTAACTGATCAAAAACACGGGCCAACAAATGCAGTATACAAGACCAAAACAGCTATGATCAAATCAAAACATACAGCAAGACAGACCAAATAAATAAAATAAGTATTATCAGCAACTTTTATTCATAAAACTCTTCAAACAAAACACTTTAGCATCAAAGCAAGGGACCACCCAAACTGCAGCAGTCCCACTTTTAAATCTCCCACCATCGTCATATACTCAAGTCCAGTAACTCATGACGGGATGCATGCTCCCTCCAAAAGCATACACCATAATATTGGGAGACAGAAACCTAACAACACCCACTCAAATAAGGGTCTACATTAGAACATTGAAGTTTCAAAACTTCGAATGTTCTAATATCGACACCAAGTAACCAAAAACCGATAAGACCGAAAATTTAGAACATCAAATTTTTTCACACCAAACAAACAGCAATCCACACACATACACCTAAAATCTTACATCTAAACCTACACTAAACTGTACATACACCACTATCTACCCACTTACCTTAACCCAAACCAAGTCCCTAACCCTAAGGTCCATCACTATCGCACACACACCTGACCAGTGCCCTAACCCTAACTCACCTATCCCACCCTAACACTCATGTCCATACATTTGCACACTTACCTGACCCGCACCCTAACCCTAACTCACCTATTCCACCCTAATGCTCACATCCACACAATCGCACACTTACCTGAACCTGGCCGTAACTTCCCACCGCAGAGCTGAAAATACTGAAGCGACAGGAACGGACAACCAAATTCTTTCCCTAGGAAAGAATTTGGTTATCTAAAACTTCGCTATTTTCATCTTTCGCTTATTAGGTGTCGATATTAGAACATTCAAAGTTCTGAAACTTCAGTGTTCTAATATAGACCCTCAAATAAGACATGATGTCACAAGCTAAGAATAAATAAAATACCTAAAAAAATGCTTGAGATACAAACCTTACTTTATCTGTTACATTTAGACAAAATGCAGAAAGTAAGTAACAATATACATTAATACAGAGCCCACCTAGATATCATTTTATGAAAATCAGTTTAAAAGTGGAAATGACAAAGAAACTAAAGTTTTAAAGGAAAAAAAAAGTATTTTATTTCTATAATTAAGAGTGTTTAGAAAAATTCCATATAGTAATCTGAAGAAACTCAAATATATATAGAAATAACTAATTAAAGAGTAGACATAAATAGGGAAAGAAAAACTAACTTGTGCAGAGAGACAAAAGAAAAACAAGAACACAGTAAAGAGAGGAGAGAGGAAAGGGAAATATCTTAAGGTGCTACTAATAATAAACATATTCTAAAGACAGTATATAATGAATATTCAAGAAAAGTAGGAAAAAACTTTACCTTGTATGTAGCAAAAAATATAATGATATAAATATGATTTTAACAATGATGTGAAACGTATTGCATTAATAAGTCCATATTATTTTTTGCTAGATGTATCTTTGAAAAATCTGTTTTTTTTTGTTTCTTTTTTTTTAACATCTAACAAATTGTTTTTTTTTCTGAAGATCTTTTTGGAGTAGAAGAAATCCAGTCCATGTTTTCTGAAACAAAAATTATTTTATTGTTTTTAATGAATGAGGGTGTTTCTTCAGCAGTGGAGAATATTCTAGTACCAGATGATAGCTGAAGCTTTATTTTTGTAGGAAAGACTAGTTGTGCTTTGATATTGTTCTGCTTAAGAAGCTTGATTAATGGCCAGTATCTCTTGCTAAGCTCTATAGTCTTTGAGGAACAATCATTGTCAAATCTAATAGCCGACTGATCAAATTTTACTGGAGTCTTTGACCAAGCAGACTTTAGTACCATATCTTTGTCCAAATAGGAAAAAAACTTGACTATAATACATTTGGGTTTAGGTGTAGTGCTAGAAGGAAATGTTTTGCCAACCATTCGGTGTGTCCTTTCTATAAATAACAAAGAATAACCACAGGGAACTCACTCAAAGAGTAGCGTAAAGCACTTTAATAAATAATTGCTTTTCGTTCAGTCACAATCACCAAACTTCTTCAGACATAAAACCAAGTAAAATGAGACAGCTTAAAAACTAACCATAAGAATCATGTGGTCACATCAATTAACCAACCACGTTTTGAAGCGTATAAAAATTCACTAAGCTTCATAAGTTAACATCTAAATAAAAATCTAAATAAAATATCAAACTATTAAGACATGAATTAATAATACTAAGTCCTAATTACAAAATGTATACTGTTATCCTATATACATCATACATACAAAATCTCTAAAAAACAAATAACCATACAACAAAAAATTCCTCACCATTGAACCAAACTTTAAAAATCTATACCTTTAAGGTTCTACATATTAACAAGTTAAGCTCTTCAATTTTAAAATACAAGATAAAGATACCTTGTCATTTATACCTGGGTCTTTATACGACTGTAGCTTCAGTTGCCAAATCAACTCCAGTCGCTCTAATAACAACTGGCAAGGACCACCTCTGTGATCCAACTTAACTTGACCTAAAACTCTAAAGGTGACTTTCTATGCCATAAGAGAAACTTTCTTATAGATTAAGTGCCTTAGGAATCCAAGTTGTTAAGAAAGAGACCATGTTATTATCGTCTGATTTTTCTTGAAGACCAAAAATTCTTAAGTTTTCCTTCTCTCTTGGTTTTCTAAATTATCCAGTTTTCCCCCAGCCAGGACTTGTAATTTTCTAGTCTTACTGTTTGAGATTCATTTTCTTTAGGTCTATTATCAATATCAGATAGTGCATATTCAAGATCTGAAACTTTTTATTGTAGCTGTTGAAGTGAACATTTTCTTGAAATCCATTTTAATAGATAAGTCTTGAAGTGTTGTCACTAGATGTAATTCTTTCTTAATAGCAGAATCTGTATGCTTGTTCTTACAGCTGCTCATCTTTCAGAATATAAGAAATTATCCCTTTGAATAATTTGACAGGAACATTTTTTTTCAGAAAAAACTTCAAACTTTAGAGTATGATAGAAGAAGTACTTAGCAAAATATAGGATACAAAATACAATAATTTTGTACATTTTCCTGTCAGAAATTGTAAGATGCTGCAGAGCTCTGAAAAGAGCTGTTGACTTTATGCCATGTTGGCTCCGCCCCCCCCAGAACATTTATGCATGCTTTTCTGATGTCAGTAATAGTGACCAATAAACTGACCTTGAATGACCACCCCCTGGACACCTGCGTTATGGCAAGTAATGTTTTTTTTTTTAGTTCTGTATATTGACACTGATTGTACTTGACTTCCTAACCTTCTTTAAAGTATTATATTTTATTAGATATTCAAGTAACAGGAAACTCTTCAGGAAGATAAGTTAGCATTGCTTATTCCAGAAATAAGCTATATACTAGAGGAAACAAAGGGTGTATACTCTGCTTTTATGTTTCAGTTTGACTGTTATATGTCATAATTATATTAGTATTTACTGGGAACTATGATTTACTGAGATTATTATTTTCTTCATTGCAGCAGAAGCATGATTAATTATTTGTTTTTTTTTTTTTTTTTGCTCCTTTAGTTATCTTACCCTGGCCTTTCCTTTTCTACCTGGTCTGTCAGCACTGCGGGCATTCCGAGCGCTAAAAATGGTTGCCATCCTGCCTGGTAAGTAACTGAATTATTCTTGTCGTAGCACTATGAAAAATAGTGTATCTAATTACTTTAAGTAATGTACCTAATTACTTTAAATTACTTTGAATATAAAAACTGTATTTAAAGCAGTTCTCATGACTGCCTGCATGAGGATCCCTCCAAATGGCTCCTGCCCTGTCCTATATTGAGATAGTTTTCTAATACAGAAATTTATTTTACTGCAACTATTTCAGTATTTGCAATATATATATATATATATATATATATATATATATATATATATATATATATATATCTATATATCCATCTATATATCTATATATATATATATATATATCTACAAAATAGATAATGCTATACTTTCCAGTGAATCTACAGTAATTTCTAGTGTTCAGGCAGGATTTCAGTCTTCATAGTTACTGTCCATTGTCTTCTGTTGACAAATTTTACCAAAGTAGTATTTAACTGTGTACTTATTGGACATAGAGACTATCCAATAAAGATGATCATACTACTAAATGACAGCAGAGGCTGGTGTTTAACAGCATACATACACAGGATGTTGGACGTGTATATTTGTAGTTGTTTACTTAACATTTCTCATTAGCCTAGTATACACCAATGAACTTATGG
The DNA here is from genome assembly GCF_019279795.1 of Protopterus annectens. Lineage (NCBI taxonomy): Eukaryota > Metazoa > Chordata > Ceratodontiformes > Protopteridae > Protopterus > Protopterus annectens. The sequence continues at coordinate 352,665,301 of NC_056730.1, read as the reverse complement.
GTTTACCATCATAATTCCGAATGAAGTCTGATGACCACGGGGTGCCGAAATTTGTTCGTCTGAACCCGTGTTGTCGAACCTTCATTTGTGCGAGTCTTGGGTTAGTGAATTCATTATGCATTCACACATATGTGGTCGGCCTTCTAACCAGATTTTTGTACAGTGTGGATCAGGAAATTTGCCCTTTTCCACACTGTAGTGCAATCTGGGAGTTGGAATATTTAATCTGTGAGGGGGTGTGGGGGGTGCAGCTCCCCACATCGGGGGTTACAGTGGGGATTGCTCCCCTGCTACATAGTGTTGTCCCTTGGTATGCAGTGCTTGACAATCAGTCCACGGATGTCGAGAATGGTTGAAGTCACATTAAGAAGTGTGTTTGTGAGATTCTGACCTTATTGACATTCCAGTTCGAACATTTGAGTCAATGTTTTAACTTAGAATGTCTTGTGGATGTTGACCATATGATAGTAAACCGAACTTATATACATAGGGACACAATTCGGCTAAATTGCATGGTTAGGCTTATAAAGGCCCTGGTGGTCATTATGCAGTATATACCTATGAGCCAATGAACTTAAGATGATATTACTGTGATACTGTAATGATTATAAATGTCCTCCTTAAAAAGGCTGTGAGAGCGTGGGAGATACAGCTAGAAATGCTTACGATGGGGACATTTTTTTGTGATGTCATGGTTAACTTGCCTTTTCTGTGTTGCTTGGAAGACTGGAGCCGTACCACTGGACTGCCAAACTAGGATAGTGTCCCCTTTTTCTAAAAGGATAACAGGAGAGTGTGTTCCAATATAGAGGGTGTGATATTCTACACTGCTCCCAGGACTGTATATGCAAAGATGCAAGAAAGGAGACTGTCTTAGTACTGGAACAATAGATCAGTGTTTTGTCCTTGCACAGATATTGGAGGGGGAGTCATGGAAATGAGTCCTGACCATCTACATGTGTTATGTGAACTCACAGAAAGCATAACATTGTGTAGCCCAAAATTTCTGTTGGAAAATACTTCATCAATATAGAGTCCTAGGGCTATTGCTGCATGCAATACAGAAGGGGTTATCTATGCACTTAGTTGCCCTTGTGGCATGTTTTATGTGGGTGAAAGCAAGAGGGCTTTCAAACGTAGAGTTCAAGAGCACATCAGAGACATTAGAAATGTTAAACTTAAAAGCCCTCCTGCAATGCATTTCAAAGAGTATCATAACAATAACCCAGAAGGCTTACAATGTACTACATTAGAACATGTCCCTGACAGAGGATGTGATTTTGATGTTAAGAAAAAACTTCTATATAAGGAAACTGTTTTTATATTGAAATATGGGACTTTAAGTCCAATGGTCATTAATGTAGAGTGTAATTATAAAGTCTTTTTAACCTGATTTACAGTCAGTTTTATAATTAGTGAATGATTGGACTTGTTATATAAGTCTGAGTATTTAGAATTGTTTTAGTCTCCTTTGAAGGCTCCATGCTGAGGCTCTAGAGGTTTTATTAATTTTTTTTTACTTGGATCCTTGTTTTTCATTGTTTTTCCAGTTTGACTAGAAGTGGTGGGTTCGTTTTGTTGTTTCAGTCTATATGATGTCCAGTGATCCATTGGTTAATTTGCCTAAGGTTTTTAGGCAGGAATTATTGGAATCCGGACAAAGAACTATGGACCAATTCACTACACCTTTAGGTGAGAGAAATGTTGGACATTCAGTCCTGGGGGATGAGAATGTCATACCCTGGAAAAAGGTTTTGGTAGAAGAACAGCGGGATGGCAGCTCGTTGTCTGCTGAATCCAAAGAGGCTTTTGAGAAGCTGGATCGACTTATGTCTAAGGAATTATCAGTACATTTAAACTGTTTAAGTCTGCAACATTATTTGGAACTGGACATTACACCTAGGGGTCTGAGGGCTTTTAAAAATCCTACTATGCCCTTTGACACCCAAGATGAGAATGATCAGAGATTTCATATTAGGTGGGTAGCAGCAGCTCACCGCTGCTCCATAGAGTGGATAAATATACTAGTTGAAAGAGACAGACTTAAACAGGCCAAACTGAGAGAAGATATAAATGTGGCTTGTGAATCTCTTTCCCATTTGTTGTGTAATGAACAGTTGGAGAACTGTCTCTGTGATATAAAAAACAAACTAGCTGATTTCGAACAAGATTTATTGAACATTAAGAAAAATAAGTTACACTGTGATAGTCAAGATTACAACACCGGTGTAGCATTTACGTGGAGAACCAATAAGAAGAGACACATGACGCGGGCCCATTCTGGCAAACGGCAGTAGGAGCTACAGCATAATGGCAGAACTCTGGACCAGGCTTCGAAGTATCCACGGAGTGGGAGAGCAATTCCGGTGATTATCCAGACTTGCCAGCAGCTCAGGCCCCCGGTATATTAATCGGACATCTTGGAGGGGCCAGAGAACCGATCATGGCAGCTATAGGAGCAATAAGAGAACAAGAATAGCTCTTGAATCAGCAGATAGACAACCGCATGAGGGACAGTCTTCCACGTATCACAGGTACAAGCGAGTCTGGTGGAATTAATCATGGGACTAAACATTTAACAGTAAATAATTCTTTGGCCAGTTTAAATGTTCGTAATGTTTACGATCAAAGTAAATATGTCATTAATCTATCTGTTTATGCGTTCAGTGACAGGGAAATGGAAGTGCTTAATTGAGGCCTGAAGTTCATACCTACTGTTTTGCCGAGATTGTATGTGTTGAAAAAGGATATATTTTGTTTGACTAGAAAATTGCACTTAGCTAATTATATTAAACATAATAGAGAATGTATAGATACCCAAGATGTGGAAAATATTTTTACAGAGAGTGTATCAGATGAGAGTTTTCATTCCTGCATGTCGGATTTTGAAGATGAAATGGTCCACAATGCATATTGCAAGTTAGACACTTCTAAAATTGTGCAAAAGTTTCAGTTTATTCCACTATTTAGTCATGTAGGCATAGAACAATTTTCCTGTATGACTGATTTTGCCTTAGAAACACTGTATAAGGATTTTATAATGAACAAAAATCTTGTTCATTATAATTGAACAAAACTAGAATGGGAAGCATTACAGGGACTTAGTAATAATCAACACCTTGTATTTAAACCAGAGGATAAGGGAAATAAGGTTATTATAATGCATTACACACAGTATGCCAAAATGTGTTATGAACATCTTGACGATAATAAAACTTATAAAAGTAGCCGTATGAAAAATATGAGGAAGCTATGTGGAGGTATCTAGACTTACTGAATAAAGGAGTAAGATTAGGTTACTTTTCAAGTGATGATGTGAGCTATAAATTTAATGTATTGGAGTGTGAAATTGCCAAGTTCTACTGCCTGCCTAAGATCCATAAAAATATACATAACCCCACTGGCCACCCTATTGTTTCAGTGTGTAAATATTTTTGAACAATATGGGTATTTTTTTTACATCATTTTTTGTTACCATTTGTTAATAAACAACCATCATTTATTAAAGATAGTTATGATTTTTTAGGAAAAATAAAGTCTATTCATTGGTCACAAGAAATGTACTGGCCAACTGTTGACGTTAAAAGTTTATATACTAGTATTGAACACAAACATGGAATTGAAGCTTTAAGAAGAACATTAGGTGATAGCCCTTTAACACACTATATTATTGAATTAGTTGAATTTTGTTTGGTTAATAATTTTTTGAGTTTGACGGTCATGTATTGCATCAATTACGAGGTACAGCAATGGGGATAGCTTTTGCCCCCATTTATGCAAATATTGTGATGGGCTTGTTTGAAATGGACCATCTATATGGTTTAAAATTTTTTAAAGAGCATGTAACTCAGTATTATAGATATATAGATGGTTTAATTTTTGTTTGTAAAGGGGGTCAGGAGAAAGACATCGGTTTCTTAGATGAACTTCAAAACAATATATTTTCTTTAAAAGTTGATGGTGTACAGTTAGGCAGATCAGTAACGTTTTTGGATATTTCTTTAACAGGGGAGTTAAATGGAAAAGTGGTGAGCAAAATCCATCGGAAATTTGAGGAAGGTATGCACTTTTTAGATGCAGATAGTTGCCATCCACCCCATTTGTTGAAATCTCTCCCCTATGGTGAATTTCTCTGTGTGAAACGGTTATGTAATAATAGCCTTGACCTTGTTAAAGAACTTAATATAACAGCTGAGCTGTTTATTAGGAGGGGCTATTGTAACAGAATGTACATACTTTACTGAACAAAGTTATGGAGAATCCTCAGAATAAGAAAGGTGGGCCAAAATTTTGGTGACCTATAAATAATATTGCTGAAACAGGTTCTAATCTTAGGAAAATCTATGTAGTTACCACCTATGATGTTTTATCAAACAAAGTAAAGCAAACAATTAAACATCTTTGGAATTTCCTACTTAGATTCAAAGAACATTCTGATACCATATGTAAAGCTCCCATATTTTCATACCGTAAGGAGAAGAGTATTAAAGATATTTTGGTACATGCTAGTTTCTTGTCTCCCAGTTGCAGAATTAGTCAAACATTAAGTGTAGTAGGTACATTTCCCTGTGGTAGGTGTATTATATGTAAATATGTATGTAGAACATTTAAATACATTAAAGGGGTTCCCTTTAGGGCTAATTGCAAATTTTCATGCAACACAGAAGGGGTTGTCTATGCACTTAGGTGCCCTTGTGGCATGTTTTATGTGGGTGAAAGCAAGAGGGCTTTCAAACTTAGAGTTCAAGAGCACATCAGAGACATTAGAAATGTTAAATTTGAAAGCCCTCTTGCAATGCATTTCACAGAGTATCATAACAGAGTATCATAACAATAACCCAGAAGGCTTACAATGTACTATATTAGAACATGTCCCTGACAGAAGATGTAATTTTGATGTTAAGAAAAAACTTCTGTATAAGGAAACTGTTTTTATATTGAAATACGGGACTTTAAGTCCAATGGGCATTAATGTAGAGTGTAATTGGAAAGTCTTTTAAACCTGATTTAGGGTCAGTTATGTAATTAGTGGATGATTGATCTTGTTATATAAGGCTGAGTATTTAGAACTGTTTTATTCTCCTTTGAAGGCTCCATGCCGAGAAGCTAGAGGTTTTATTAAACTTTCTTTACTTGGCTCCTGTTTTTTCGTTGTTTTTCCAGTTTGACCAGAAGTGGTGGGTTCGTTTTGTTGTTTCAGTCTATTGCTGCATGCCATTTGGCCACTGTATTTGACAAGTGACAGTTGTGTCCATACTCTTTTTTTTTTTTTTTTTTTTTTTATGTTCATTTAAATACATTTAAAGTGGATGTAGGACTCCACCAAGTCTGTATCTTCTCTTTCTTACTGTCTGTGATTTCCATGGAAAGATATAAATGTACAACCAAGGTATAGAGAGTATGGCATCCAGTTTGCACATGTGAAGGCTGCATCTGTATTGCTTACAGATGATGTTATCCTATTCACCTGAAGTGTACAAGTTTATGACCTCCAGTGTACACTGGAGTGATTCAACATTGAAAGTGAATCAGATGGCATGAAGCTCAGGACCTCCAAATATGAGGCCATGGTTCTCTTTCAGAACAAGAGTGGACTGCTCTCTGCAAGAGAGAGTAAACCGCAAAGTAGAGTAAACCTGTCTAGTGGACATCTGCAATAAATAAACTATATAACAAAAGGAAAAAATTACTGTCCAGGTCCAAGAAGGAGCAGGTGCCCAATTGGAAGCAATCTCTCCTTAACCTGAACAAGCAAATAAGAGCACTAATGAAATCTTCTAAAGCCAACTTCGAGTCAAAATTGGCCACATCTACTAGAGAGAATCAGAAGGCCTTCTTCACATATATCTAAAATCTCAAAGGAAGCACCCATATCTGTTCACATACACAAATGCTGTAGATACAGCCAATCTACTGGCTGACAGATTCAGTGAAAACTTCTCCCCTCTGTCCTCCATCCATGGGACGCAATAACATCCCGGGCTGCATCCTACATGAACTCTGGCATGAACTTGCAGCCCCTTTAGGCACCCTATTCAACCAATGCCTGAGTACTGGCTTTGTCCCAGCTGAGTGGAGGACAGCCACTGTCATCCCCTTACACATAGGTGGAGTGTCCACTGACCTGGGAAATTATAGACCCATCAGCCTAACTAGCCTGATCTTCAAGGCCATGGAACAGATTATCATGGACCACATTAACAGGGACATTGGCAACCTCCAAACACTCAATCACACACAGTTTGGCTTTGTCAAGGGGAGATCATGTCTGTTAAATCTGTTCGACTTCTTTGGGACAGTCACCAAATCCATGGACGAGGGGAAGACGGTGCACACCGCCTACCTTGACCTGGCCAAAGCCTTCAACACTAATTCCCACTTGGGCATAGTAGGTAAACTCTCTCAACTAGGCATCGATCCATATGTTGCCATATGGGTAGTAAACTGGCTCACTGATAGAACCCACCTAATCAAAATAAAAGCCATCTCAAGCAGTTGACACATAATGAGCGGCATACCCCAGGGATCAGTCCTAGGGCCTCGTTTATTTGGGATATACTTCTCTGAGGTGCAGGCCAAAACTAGTGGACTATGGCTGACTAAGTTTGCAGGTGACTGCAAGCTGGGCACAGTCATCAATTCCCCAAGTGATGTGGACATCCTCCAAGAGGGTCTTACCCAAGCAAATGACTGGTGCCAGAAACATGGCCTCAAGCTGAATGCCAAAAAATGCTTCATCATCCCGTTTGGGGAGAGTGACAACCCCACATATTATCACATTAATAACAAAGTCCTAAGTACACAGTCAGCAGTGAGGGATTTGGGTACCCAGGTTTATAGCAACCTGACTTTTGACCACCATGTTGCTTCCATTGTAAGGAAAGATTTCTACATGGCTCACCTCATAAGTAAGGGTATCTCATCCAGGGACAAAGAGGTAATAACATCCCTGTATTCTTCCCTTATAAGGTCAGTTATTGACTACAATGTCCCCTTCAGCATGTGCCTCACAATGCAGCAGCTGGAAAGACCACAGAGGTTCCTCACCAGGAGAATCCAGGGCCTCAAACATCTACCCTACACAGAGAGGCTAAAAGCCCTATCCCACTACTCAGTTTCATGCAGTCTCCTCAGGGGTGACCTCTGTTTGGCATATAAAGCAATTTCAGACCCTGCCTTGATAGGCATGCTGCAAATCCGCAAGTCAAGCTCCACTCATGTAACCCATACGCGCAACCTCAACCTGGTCTGTGATATCAATAGGACTTGTTGGCAGGACAGATTTGTGTCCCAGAGACTCTCCCGTCTGTGGAATAGACTCCCTTTTCACATCAAGCAGAGTACCTAATTATCCCTTTTTAAGTGCAAACTGGATAACTGGATGGGAAACAAAAAATACACCCCTGGGATTCCACCTGTGTCCCTGCTAGATAGGGGCTATGGGTGCTGACTTGTCTAAACATGGGCTAAACTCTTGGCTAGGCGTATAAGGGCCTCAGGGCTAATAGTCCTATGAAGAGTGTGTGTGTTTGGGGAGACAGATAACTCAAGTGTAGAGGTATAAGCATCATGGAGTCTTGTTTATGAGTGAAGATAATAGAGTATAAGACACTGACCAATAGGCAGGTAAAGTAGCAATAGAACTGGAGATATGTTGTACTAGACTACGGTACTGATGCAAGAACTACGTTATAAGACATCACTCTGAATTTATCAGTATGTTTGCGTCCCCATGCTCATCTATAGTCATGAGCTCTGGACATTGAATGAAAGAATGAGACGGCACATATAAACAGCAGAAATTAGGTACCTTTACAGAGCTATCAGATGAGGTGGCTTGGGCATCTTGTAGGGGCCTCCTCCCCAAGGTATCCCCATTTGAAGTGCAACAGGAATGGCCATTGCTATACCCTGATGGCCAGATAGTAAAACCTTGCATTAAAAACAGATAGGCTTCATTGGGTACTGTGACAGAGTTTTTCAATGAAATGTGAAAATGTCAATCAATGCCCCTATCCTATGTATGAGAACAGCCTCAGGCCATATTAATCATTGCTATTATCATCATCATCACCACCAGTCCCCTTTTCCTATTTTTCTACATGGGGTTGGGCTGTTGCATCAACAGTCACCATCTTTTTCAGTTCAGTGCTACTCTGCTATTGTCTTCAGTGGTTATGTCTGACTATTACAGGTCTTCTCACACAATCCATCCATCTCCTTGATGGATGCACTGATTTCCTCTTGCTTTCTTCATGTCTGTACCAAATTTTCTTTGCCAAAATGTCTTCTGCTTTCAAGCCTAAATCACTGTAGTCTGTCATCTTTGATGATCTCTGCAACTGGAGCTACTATAGCTTCTGCTCTGATGTCCAAGTCTTTGTCTGTCACACAAAGTGCACTCTACCACCCATCTCAGGCACTTCATCTACATCACCTCTACCTTTCTCAACTGCTCTGCCTTAGCTGCCCGTTTCTGTACCGTACAGTAGTACTGGTCACACCATTGTTTTGTACACTTTACTTTTCAGCGTCTTTGGCATTCTTCTGTCATACACTAACCCTGAAACTCTGTGCCAGTTGTCTGATTCTAGCTTTGACCTCCTCATTCAGACTTCCCTTCTCCTCGACCACCCCTCTCAGATACATAAAGCTGTTAACCTGTTCAACTACTTTCCCTTCTATCTCAGTTTTCAGCTTCTTCTGAATTTCTCCATTTGCTGCCATGACAACTGTCTTGTATGTACTCAGTTATATACTGTATGCCTTTAATTTTGTATTCTATTCCCCTAACTGGTAATCTCCAAACTCTGGACCCCACCCAGTTTGGGTTTGTAAAAGGCAGATCATGTCTCCTAAACCTGATAGACTTCTTTGAAGCAGTCACCAAAGCCGTAGACGAGGGTAAGGTGGTTCACACAGCCTATCTAGAGCTTGCCAAGGCTTTCAACACCATCCCCCACTCTGGAATTATAGATAAACTCACTAAACTAGGTATAAATCCCTATGTCACAAGATAGGTTGCCAACTAGCTCACTGACAGAACCCACACTGTGAAAGTAGCAGACTCCAAATTCGACTTCAGACCAGAGACAAGTGGAGTACCACAGGGTTCAGTCCTGGGTCCTCTGCTGTTTGGTATCTACTTCTCTGAAGTACAGGCTAGCACAGAAGGTCTTTAGCTAATGAAGTTCGCAGATGACTGCAAACTAGGAGCCATAATCGAAACTCCCAACGATGTGGATATCCTAAAAAAGGGCTTCACTGAGACAGATGCCTGGTGTCAAAGCCATGGCCTCAAGCTCAATGCCAAAAAGTGCATTGTCATCCCCTTTGGTAAAAACTCTGTACCCATGAACTACAACATAGGAGGTAGTATACTTAACACCGAAAGTGTGATAAGAGACCTTGGGACACAGGTGGACAGTAGTTTCTCCATTGATAATCACATCGCCACAGTAGTCAGAAAATCCTTCTACGTGGCACACCTCATCACAAAATGTTTCTCATCCAGAAAAAAAGAGGTCATTGTACCCCTGTACTCATCACTCATTAGACCCATTATAGAGTACAACGCCCCTTTTGGTATGTACCTCACAAGACATCTACAACAACTGGAAAGGCCGCAGAAATACCTCACAAAGAGGATTACTGGCCTCAAACAGATGCCCTACGCAGACCATCTCAAAAATCTCCAGCTTTACTCCATCACATATCACCTACTCAGAGGTGATCTCTGCCTAACATGCAAAGCTATATCAAACCCAGAGTTGTTGGACATGCTCCACTTAAAGAAATCCCAATGCCTCTGAGCTACACTCTCTAGGGACCTAAACCTTGTCACCACAATAAACAGAACATGCCGGAGGGATATATTCTTGTCCCAGAGACTTCCCATACTCTGGAATTAACTACCTATCTATATCAAATAAAGCTCCTCATTAGCACTCTTCAAGAAAAATCTTGATGATTGGATGGGAAATAGGAAATTCACCCCGGGGATCACTTCTGTGGCTCTGCTCAACAGTGGCACAGGAAAATAATTTTCTTGGGTGGCTAAAGCCAGGGTACCTTTTTGGCTGGGCTTGTATAGGCCCTAGGGCTGATAGCTTATTACCTACCTACCTATGAACCTAACTTTTGTTGTAGTTCTTGTTCAAAGTCTGCCTGTAATGGCATATTGCCTGCATACAGTAACTTTGTTGATTTATCCCCTCTGACCTGTTTGCTAATGTAATCCATCACCAGTATGAATAGCAGTTGGTTCAGAGCGGAACCCTATTGAACATCCACACCTGCTGGGTACCCCTTCATGAGTTCAAACACTGTTTGAACTTGTGTCATTGAGTCCCTGTACATTGCCTGCATTAATTCGAGACATTGAACCATCACAGAGCTGCTCATATCAGTTTTCCTGGGACCTTGTCACATGCTTTCTCAAAGTCTAGGAATATACAGTTGGACTGTTTCCTAATCTCTAGCTTCGTTTCAGCTATCTGTCTCACTGCAAGCATCAGGTTGGTTGTACTGTATCCTGATCTGAATCCAAACTGCTCATTTCCCGTCTTACATTCTACTACTCTGCTTATTCGTTTATCAGTCACTCTCTCCAGCACATTCATGCAGTGTGGCAGGAGTCTGATACCTCTATACAGTCCATAATTGTGAATGTCACTTTTATTCTTATACATTGGCACTAAAAATGTTTATTCACCAGTCATCTGGGATATGCTTTCTTTCCATATTGCTATGAGTGCCATCTGAAGCAATTACTCCCATAACTCAGTTAGCATGTTGATCATATTTGCCATGACCTCATCTGAGCCTGTTCCTGTCCCAGACTTTCCTTAGCACTGTTCTTACTTCATCTCGTGTCGGTTCTTCTTCCTCTTTCATTGCAGGCTGTGTCTGTGGCAGTACAGCTTATGTGGAGGTCTTCATTTAGAAGCTGCTGGAAGTGCTCTTTCCATCTGCCTTAAATACCCTGTGGACTGGTGAGCAGATTGTTGCTGGCATCCATTATGAAGGGTGTCTGATGACTATCTTCATTATCTTTCTGCCTTTGTCTTGCATCCTTATAGAATTTCTTTTTGTAGTCTGCTGAGTCACTTTCCAGAAACTGGTAGAGTGCCTCTGTTGCCTCTGATGCCTTGTTCTTGCTATTACAACTGCTCTTCTCACCTGTCTGTTAGCCAACCAGTATTCCGTCTTTGACTGGTCCACCTTTTCTATCTCCTACTTTTTCCTGCACCCTTTTTTTCTTTTGATACCTTCCTGGACTTCTGCATTCCACTATCAAACTTCCTTATGTGCCTTATTTCCATACCTGGCTTCGAGAAACAGTTAGCATAATAATTAATGTCTTTGCCTGCCAGGTTAACAGATTTTACTGAAACTTTCCATCATGGGATCAGGACACACAGAACTACAAAGCTACTTTCCAAGAACTTCACCCTGTGATAGGTTTGTCTTCTTTACACACTTTAATAAAGTGTCAAAGTTCCATTAATTATTTTCATTTTTCATTTTCAGCAAAGCCATGGAATATAGCAGAGAACAGTATGTGAATATTCACCAGTTCTTTATTTATAATTTTGCAGAGATTTAAATGGATATCCTTCTTTTACATTAAATCCATAGCTACATTTCACAGGAGAGACTACAATGTTCCATTAAACAAGAACTGCAATCTTTAGTTCTGTTATGTTCTTGTAAGCAAAGGTGATAGTATAAGAAAATTCAGTCACTGAGTCTTTCAAACTCACTTAGCATCAAGAGGGGTGAGCTTGATATAACAGATACAAGGAACAGCGTATGGCTCTGATATGAGATTATTATCTAGGCTTAAAATTACCCTTCAGGGCAGTTAGCATAAAATTCACTTATGAGTTTACCCTACGTCTTCGTAGCCTTCCTAGTAGCAATCAGCAGATTGTTTTCTTGAAAGTGAACTTTAGGTAAGATGATGCAGTCTCTTCAGGATCCAACACCAGTAACTGGAGAGTGGCATTCCCTTCTCTTTTATAGAATTTGTGGGCTTGACAGACAGTTGTCCTAAAATGTTACCTCTGCTTTAGCATTTTTAATTTTGTATTCTATATCTTATCTTCTTCCAGGCCCCTGCTTGTAAATGTTTCAAGATGATGTAGTAGTGAAACCACAATGTAAGCAAGAAACTGCTATTCCAAAAAATTAAGTTGGTTTTGCTTACTTAGAATGCTTTGTAGGTATATGTAAACCATCGCCCAGTATCTGTCTTGATATTATTTATGGTTATGGTTATAGAGAAAAAAAAAAGCTGAGAAAACCGAGTAAATAGTGAAACTAACAAATCAAACAATACACTGTAATCGTCACGTTTTCCAAAATCAATTGCAACTTTAATATCAGAAATGTAACTGAAAATGATATTAAATGTAAATATACTTTAATGTAATAATTGTGTAATTAGTGCCCTCTAGTGGCAACCATTCCTAAATGCTTTGCCATTACTTCATTCCTTGAAAAGTGATACTCCTACTAATGTAAACAGTGTGATGTTACCTTGCCTTACAAGAATGTCTTTAAAAAACTGGTGTAAAGTCTATCCAGACCATCATCTATTTAAAAAAATGTCATCAAATGCACACATATGCATTGTTAGTGAACAGAGACTGCACAAAGCACTTAAGATTCCCATTGCACTCATTAGGTGCACTGTCATACCTAGACTCCACTTGATCTCTTTTAGTTTTGTACATGCGCATGAACTGATTGAACAGGGTCATGCCCAAATTCTACTCATCCCCATTTCCATCCTCTTGTCATATAGTGAAACTCTTAAATCAACACTAGCTAATATTAATGGGCCAATCCTTTACTTAATTGTAGAAAATAAATTACAGCTATTCAGTAGTACAGTTCAAACCATTTATAATAAATGTGTCCCTTAAAATACTGCCATTTAAAAATGTCAGCTTACCCTTACCTAGCTAAAGTAATAAAACCCTTCCTACTCACAAGAGATAAAGGATGGCATATGTGGGAACTTCCACAAAACAATAATAATTGCATATATATTGTCATAATAAAATATTTATCATATTAAAATATCACACTGGATAGCAATCAAACCTGCAAAAGCACATTTCAAGGGCAGATACATTCTCATTCTAAATGATCCTAACATCGCTGACAAAATGTAAAACATATACTAGGTATGACTACGTCTACCCTCCTGAAAACGCTTTACATATACTCTTACTTCTGGCATGACTACTAAAGATAAACTTACCAAATTGCTAAGGTATTACTGCCCCTTAGGCAATATGTATAGGCAACAACCTCATCCATGTGCCTACTCCAGTCAGACTAGCTGCCTGATTCCAGGTAGTCAAACATTCATTCATTCATTCTCTGATAACCAACATAATTCACTTCAGGACCATGGGGGAGCCAGAGCCTATCCAGGCACCTAGTTGGTGCAAGTCAGTGAAACAAATCCTGAAGAGGACAGCAGCCCATCACAGGACACACAACAGATTTGTAACTAGGCACAAGTGGCAGTGGCACAGTGGTGCAGTGGATATCCTTATCACCACACAGCAAGAGGTTCCCTAGTTCAATTCTCAGCTGGGTTGCCTTCTGTGCAGAGTCTGCATGTCCTCCCTGGGTTTGTGTGGGTTTCCTCTGGGTGCTCCAGTTTCCTTCCACATTCCAAAGACATGCAGTAGCTAGACTGGACACTCTAAACTGGCCATACATGTGAGTGTGTGGTATAGAAGAACAGTCACAGCAGGACTAGTCACTCGGTAGTGTGAACCTTGGCTCTAGATGATTGCCACTGTTGAAGTGACACCTTGAACCCATGTGCAGAAATGGGAAAAAGGGGTTGTGGATTGATGAATAGATGGACAGACAAACCTTAAAGCAAAACTCCACCTTCACTTACAGTGCATTTCTCCCTACAGTATTTTTCCAATATTGAATAGGTACCAGAAGCCTGCTTGAACTAACACTTTAATTTCCTTACCTTGGAACCAAAGGAAGGGAAAACCCACCCACTTTTTTATGCTTAACTTCTCACATACTTTGGAGAGAAATGTATCCCTGCCTGCATGACATGCTATAGACACAGAGAAATCTGTAGTTTACTCTGTCAGGTATTGCTGACAATCTTATATGGACAATTAGTCCTGCTAATTGTCAGGCGCTCCATAGCTACTATAAAAAAATGAAAAGGAAGGTTTGAAACTGGTTTCCACTGTCTTTATTGCAGATTGGAAGAGAGCTCACACTGATTCACAGCTGCTTCCAATGTAGCCATGCCTTTCATAGCAAAACAAACCAATTAGATTAGTGAGGGGGTTCAAAGGCAGTTGTCACCTCTTCTGACAAATTTACATACAGTGGATATAAAAAGTGTACATACCCCTGTTAAAAAGCCAGGTTTTTGTGATATAAAAAGATGAGACCACAATAAATCATTTAAAAACTTTTGCCACCTTTAATGTGACCTATAACCTGTACAATTCAATTGAAAAACAAACAAATCTGTTAGGGGAAAAAATATAAAAAATAAAAAAAGTACAATAAGCTGGTTGCATAAGTGTGCATACCCTTAAACTAATACTTTGTTGAAGCACCTTTTGATTTAATTACAGCATTCAATCTTCTTGAGTAGGAGTCTATCAGCATAGCACATCTTGACTTGACAATATTTGCCCACTCTTCCTTGCAAAAGTGCTCCAAATCTGTAAGATTGCGAGGGCATCTATTGTGCACAGCCCTCTTCAGCTCAGTGCACAGATTTTCTATTGGATTTAGGTCTGGTTCTGGCTGGGCCATTCCAATTAATTTTCTTCTGGTGAAGCCATTCTTTTGTTGATTTGGATGTATGCTTGGAGTCATTGTCGTGTTGAAAGGTGAAATTCCTCTTCATCTTCAGATTTCTAGCAGACATATGAAGGTTTTGGGCCAAACGTTACTGGTATTTGGAACCATTCATAATTTCCTCCACCTTGATTAATGCCCCAGTTCCAGGTGAAGAAAAGCAACCCCAAAGGATGATACTGCCATCACCATGTTTTACCGTGGGGATGGTGTTCTTTTGGTGATGCAAAGTATTGTTTTTGCACCAAATGTACCCTTTGGAATTGTGGCTACAAAAATCAACCTTGGTCTCATCAGACCATAACACATTTTCCCACATGCTTTTGGGGCACTTGATGTATTGTTTTGCAAATTTTAGCTGGGCCTGGATGTTTTTCTGTATAAGAAAAGGCTTCCATCTTGCAACCATACCCCATAGTCCAGATGTATGGAGAATATGGGAGATTGTTGTCACATATAGTACACAACCAGTACTTGCCAGAAATTCCTGCAGCTCCTTCAGTGTTGCTGTAGGTCTCTTGGCAGCCTCCCTGACCAGTTTTCATCTTTTCTTTTCATCAATTTTGGAGCAACGTCCAGTTCTTTGCAACATCACTGTTGTCCCATATTTTCTCCACTTTTTGATGACTGTCTTCACTGTGTTCCATGGTATATCCAATGCTCTGGAAATTTTTTTTACCCTTCCCCTGACTGATACCTTTCAACAATGATATCCCTTTGATGCTTTGTAAGCTTTCTGCGAACCATGGCTTTTGCTGTAGCAGGCAACCGAGTAAACGTCAGAGAAATCCTACTAGGACAGCTGAACTTTATTTGGGGTTAGTCAGAGTCTCTTTAATTGATGGCAAGTGTGTACCCAAGAAAACTGAATGCTGTAATTAAATCAAAAGGTGCTTCAACAAAGTATTAGTTTAAGGGTGTGCACACTTATGCAACCAGCTTATTGTACGTTTTTTATTTTTTGTGTTTTTCCCCTAACAGATTTGTTTGTTTTTCAGTTGAATTGTACAGGTTATAAGTCACATTAAAATGACAAAAGACAGCGTTTTCACCAAAAAAGCACAGTTTATGTAAGCGCTTTCATCCACATCCAATACATGAACTTCTTCAGAAAAATGACTCAAATACATCGCAAGTTTAAATAGAAGAAACAATTATGACATCAAAAATTAACTCATTAATATTAAAAATCATCCTATTCATATTAAATACCTCCAACACAAACACTCAACTTAACTAATTCAAATATGAAAATATAAACACATTAAAATCACTCATTTCCTATCTTTCAAGTGCTTTCAATTTTAAAATACATTTTAAGGAGCATTGATCATTCAGACCTGGATAAACACAGGCATTTAATTTAAACTAACAATACAGTTCGTGCTCCTCTAAATGAAGTGGCCAAGGATCACCCCTAACATTTTTCTTCACCTGTTCAATTATTAGGTAATGGAAGTGGTGGCCAGAGTTTTCCATAATATGTCTTGCCAGGGCATTAGTAATGTTTTGCCTACTGATATTATACTGGTGTTCATGAACTCTTTGTTTAAAATTTCTTTCAGTTTTACCAGTATAAAACCCTGGGCAAACTTGGCACTTAACAAGATACACAACTCTAGGGCTCTCACAATTAAATTTATCTTTTATATCAAATGTACAATTATTAATACAAAACTTGTTTGTTACTTCTATAAATGGGCACAATTAACACGTGCCACATTTTGACATGCCTCCCCTACAGTTTGAAAAATTCACTTCTTTTTCAAGAATATTTTTGATGTTACACCCATGTTTAAAATAATACCTAATGCATCAGATATCCTACATCTAACCAAAGGGTTTTCAAATAAGACAGCCCAGTTTTTTACTAGGATGTGCCTTAACAAGCTAGCATCTAAAGAAAATTGAGTAGTAAACATCAAAGAATAATCCATATTAACTACTTTAGGAAGTTGAATACTCTCAGTACTAATTATCTGGACTATGTCATCACTATTTGTGCAGTTCACATCCTTTAAGATAGGACTAAACCATCCAGTATTGGGTTTAGTTACTACCACCGTAATAATAGGCTCTAACAAATCAAGGGGGTAGCCTCTAGCCAAAAACATGTTCTGCAAGTATTCACATTCCAATAAGAAATCACTGCTTAAGGTAATCATTCAATCATATCAAACAATGTAGTTCAGCAACACAACAACTGGATAGATAGCCATAAATGTACTCCTCGAGTAAGTAGCATAGCCTTCATAGTAGAAAAGAACTGCAAGGAACCACCACGGCATGAAAATCCACAATTTAATTGAAATAGCAATAAAAAGTAGAACAAGCGCTTTCATGCACCATCCCGGTGCGCTTCATCAGTAAGTAGCATAGCCTTCATCAAACTGGATGGAAAATCCACATACTAAACTTTCCTAGCTGGATGGCTAAGATCTAATGTTGGTTAGTCAAGTCTACTTGCCCAAGAAGAGGGGCCTATTTAACTAAGCATTCCATTTGCAAAAATATATTCAGTATACATATTAAATCTCTCTCTCTTTCACGCACTCACATTCACAAAAGGAGCCCCTACTTCTAAAATAGGCAACCTCTGTAATCACATGACACACACTCACTGAATGAAATTGCCTGGAAGTCACAATATCTGAAAAAAAAATCATACTAGAGATGGACTCATCCATCCAATTTCCCACCAGCAAAAGGATCATCAATAAATTAGCAAACGACTGCCCACCAAAAAGTAAATCAATAAGAAATCCATAAACTCTCTAAGATCATACTACATACTGGACTGGTAAACATATAACTTCCCTCCAATCAAAAGCCATTTGACATTCAGACATTTTAATTTGTGCAGAAGTTATTCACAGTCTGACAGTTTACTGAGCTGTCACAGTAGCACTCTATGCTTACATCCGAACCAATGAAGCATACTTGTCAATTCCAAATGAATTAAAGTAGCGTAATAAGAAGGTTATTTGCAAGGTTACAGGGCAGTTTATATTGAAAATAAGCAGAGATATTAAAAAGGCTCTGTTTCTCGTAATTATGCTGAAAAGTCTCCCAAGGTAAATACAACCTTCTGATTTAGTATTGAACCATAGCTCTCAACCTTAGAGCAAGAAATCCGGACAAAGAGAAAAATAAAAGTGGGACACAGGCCCAAAAATAGTTATGCATCACAGACACCATTGAAGTAACTGAAGCTGCAAATATTATACATTACTTATAATCTTTTTATCCCATCATTATCAGTTAAGCATTATATGGCTCATTCAATCCTGCCTTTTTTGCAACAAAGAAAAGCATGCTTTGCAATGACAAATGCATTAAAAATCATAAATAAAACACATTGCATCCACATCCTGCAGTTTCCTACCTGCAAACAACCACAGAGCTTTCCCTGACACTAGGGCTGCTTATTTACCCAGAATGACAGCTCTCCCTAATTAAGTCTAATGGTATACAATCTACCAGGATCTGGACTACCTGAAATGAATTAAATTATGGCCTGCAAATTGCAAGTGCACTTTGTTTAATTAAATGATATTTCTAATCCCACTTACTGTATATTTTCAGTAACATCCCAATATCCATTTCTAGGTCACTTTACAAGACATTGACAGTGGTAGACTTGGCATCCCCCAGATCCCTACAGGACCACACTCATACTGCCAGCATTGTCAATTAAATATAAATATCCACCCACTGCAAATGGCAAGAAGCTGTGTCTTAAAAAATCTACTTTTGGCATGCCTAGTACCCAAGTATCAGGTTTTGAAACAAAGAAATATTTTCTCCACAGTCCATAAGTCTATGTCTTTAATAATCATCTGCTGTTGCAGCCCCCCCAACACACAAACACACACATACATGCTAAAACCCACAACATTTAAAAAATGATATTGTGCCCACCTGATTTGCCAGTATTGATGATCCACCAAAGCTATACTTATTGTTGTCCAATCTGCCACTGCTTAGAACCCACCAATGACAAAACAGTACTGGGTGCTTTTTTTTCAGAAAAAACTATTCAACTTTATATGCTACAGTCCCACAAAGTCAATCCACTACTGACCCATTAACCCTAGGCTGCTGTCTCATTCTTACTCCCTGGAACTGCATTACCTTGGATGATTTCCTAAGCAAAAGACGCAAATTGGAAGATGAAGCGAAAATCCATATAGTTGAGAGGTATGGTTTCATATTCAATACAACACTCTCTGTGTCAGGAAAGCCACACTTTAATGAAAGTGTACTTTTAATGCACAATATAATTGTGAGCTAACTTATTTGTGTTCAGTACGTAGCTTGATCGTCCTTAGCCTCTTTGTGCATCTTTTTCTGTCTCTCTGTCATGCACACATCACACACACACTCTTCTACTTTCTCATACACAAACATTCTGCTTTCATGCATGTCCTCACTCACTCACTCACTCACTCACTCACTCACTCACTCACTCACTCACTCACTCACTCACTCACTCATGCCATACTTAATCATAAACACAGGTAAGTGCTGTCCCTTTCAAAGGCAATGGCGGCAAATCCATACACGAGTCTCTCTTCAGCGAGAACGCATACACACTGATTCTTTGGCACGAAATAATGGCGGGAACACACAGATCCTTCTTTGGTGCAAAAAATCAACACAGATCCTTCTTTGGTGCAAAAAATCAAAACTAGAAGGGTGCTTTGGCGCATGCGCACACCGACAGAGTTATAGGTCACAGGCATGAAAAACACAAAACCAAAAAAGTGTTTTGGGGCATGCATACATTAATGTTGCAGTTAGAGGTCGGGAGCTGCATGGAAGAGCTCTGAGGGCCGCATGCGGCCCGTGGGATGCAGGTTGGACACGTCTGCAATAGAACACAGGTGTAATTACAGGAGTTGGCGCAATATCAGTAAAGGTAGACGCAGTCTTGAGGGAAGCCACTTTGCTTTTAAAACCTAGGGAAAACAGGAGGTGAGAGAGTGTGTTAAATATAAAAGCTAGGGAAAAAACAAAAACAACAGACGGTACTATACATGCAACTACTGATATCAGCTAGAGATGAGTTAACGGAGATAAAATATGAAAAATACAGAAATAAATAAAATAAAGTACATATGATATTAACTTTACAGATTAGAGCAGTAACAATGTGAGACAAAAGTTCCATAACTTACTTCTGCTATAAGACTTTCACATAACAATGGTATCATAATTGTTTCTTCTATTTAAACTTGTGATGTATTTGAGCCATTTGTCTGAAGAAGTTCATGTATTGGATGTGGACAAAAGCGCTTACATAAACTGTGTTTTTTTGGTGAAAATGCTGCCTTTTGTCATTTTATTAGTTTGTTATTTTTTTTCTTGATAGGTCACATTAAGGGTGGGAAAAGTTTTGAAATTATTTATTTTGGTCTTATTTTTTTATATCACAAAAA
The DNA here is from genome assembly GCF_019279795.1 of Protopterus annectens. Classification (NCBI taxonomy): domain Eukaryota; kingdom Metazoa; phylum Chordata; order Ceratodontiformes; family Protopteridae; genus Protopterus; species Protopterus annectens. The sequence goes on along the minus strand of NC_056730.1, from coordinate 352,644,989 downwards.
CCTGGCATTTTAACAGGGGTGTGTACCACTGTAAGCAGCATCATAGTATTGAAATGCTAAGCTTTAAATGTTGGTTGTTTATGCTACTTTATATATTAAGATGACTTCAATGTAGTATCAAAGATGTCTGTGACATTTAAAGAATAGACAGAAAATATTTTTCATGTAATCCTTGTAAAGTATCAACACATTTACCGTTTTCATGCCCCCCCCCCCCCGACAGAACTGCCAAAATCAGGACTGCTCTAAAGGAAGTGAGTTGGGTGCCAACCCTATCAACTAGCTCCACTGATAATGATTCTAAGGTCTTTTATGCTTTCTTGTGACATCCTTCCAGAGAAGGATACATATTTGGTGGACAAATCCATAGGAAGTGATATATTCCCCTGACTTTTGAGTCAGTCTTTACGCAGGTAGAGTGCATGAGCATTTTCTAGTCTACAAATTAAATGTAATGTAACCATGATATGCATCTGAATTTACTTTAACATGCATGTGTTATATGTCTTTTCATTAAAACATTAGGATAAGGTAATCAGAAGTACTTTATCTATATACTATATCTGTGAAGTACATGTGTGTAGCAGACATCTTACATGTATGTATAGATTAGAAGCATATGAGTGAGTATATAATGGAGAAATGGATTATATGGATGTGTGTGTGTGTGTGTGTGTGTGTGTGTGTGTGTGTGTGTGTGTGTGTGTGTGTGTGTGTGTCTATACAACTACTGACACTTCACCTCTGAATCTGCAGTTAAGTATCTATATTGTACAGTGTAACCACCAAACCTGATTTCTATTAATTTGGTATAAAAGACTCACTTTAATATATGTGTATTACACAGCAGAGTTAATTCATTGTTTTAAATCCTGAGATGCCTCTGTCATAAAGTTATAAATGCTTTCCTTTGATAGATGTTTTGTGCATTATCATAATAACTTTGTATATGTAACCATGGAGATTTCTCCATGGGTATCCATTGAAAATGGTTTGTATTTCTCAGTCAGACTCTCCCAGTATAAAAATATAAATAATTAAATAAATAAACAGTGGGAGTGAGGGAGCTCCAGGCTCACGCTTATTAAACAGGCCTGATGTTTCTATTTCTACTTTAGTCCGAAATCCTGTACTATTGAAACAATAATCAGGACACTTAAAATTTTCAGCTCAATACCTATTAGACACATTATCCAGCAATGAGTACAGGTCATGCAGAGTATGGATAAAGTAACAAGCAAAGAAAGAGTGAAACACTGACACAAGGAAACCAAATACTCTATTTTTCATTAATATGTTTATCAAACTTAGCGTCCCTGATTGTGATGTAAATATGGTAAGCAGTGCTACGTAAGGAAGGCAACAGACACATGAACTGAATGGGAAGACTAAAAGCACAGCACAAAGAGCAGACAAGATGTGTCTGAAGTGTATGAAAAGCAGGAGTCATGGTGATTCAGCGCTTCCTGTGCAACACTGGGCAAAAATAGGAGAAGATGGGCTTGGCAAAGCATACCACAATGTGCATTAACACCATACCATGCTTCTTAAGGCTGTGCAGTTGGTAGACAAAATAGATGATGAGCTGACATTCTTGAATTTCTGGTGTGCCTTTTTAATCAATGTACAAGGGAAATGCAGCCATGTTGTGAATGGAGCATCTTTATTTGACAGGCATTTGTGTTCATCTTATTGGCATTGCTTGTGTTCCTAATGGTCATCAAGCCATTGTTTTCTAGTCCAACAATTGTGGAGTTTGCCAGGGGTGGAGTGACATATTAGTGGGTGGGCAGAAGACTGCCCCTTTTTAGTATAAGTAAGCGTTCCTAAAGTATCCGTACATATAATTTCACAAGTGATGATTACTTGGCACACAGTAAACTGGGGAACCATGCAAAGGGGAAAATGTAAACAGATGACAAACAAGTGTAACAGAGTACATAAGAAAGAGGATATAATTGATAATGTCATTTCATATACTCAGCTGTGGGAAGTGCACTGTAAACTGAATGGAGCAGGAATAGACTGCAGAAAGGACATGTTTTGCACATCAAACACATCACCACTGCAGTTATGGCTGGAATAAAATACAAAAAAGATTAATGTGCAATGAAAAGCTACAAATTTCTTTTGACACTTACTGAAACCCACAGCCACCACAGCTAATAATAGATTGAAGAACCATAACATATAAATAGTACTGTGATAGTTGTGATGTGTACCAATAAAAGGAATAAAAGGATAAGAGCATAGGTTCAGAAAAAGTTGCTAAGCTACATCCAAATCAAGCAACTGTCTCTTCTAGGCAAACCCAAATATTTTTGGCAAGAAATAAATCTTCTCACAGGCCATAAAGCCACCGATCCCACTTCCTCTCTTATTACCATCCAGGCCTTTCAAGGCCAACTCTCAGCCTCTGACTTTCTCAATGAATTCAGCCACCTCTCTAGTATGGCAAACTTTACCCCCCAACTCATCTAGGCCTCCCCTTCTATTATCCTCCTCTTCTATTTTAAGAAAATTATACACAAAGAACTTGTGACCCTTCTAGAAAACATACCCTGGATGTACTCCCTGGTGCAGGTAACCTATTGCCTTGGTTTCTACAAAGATTTCTTCACCACACCTCTTCTATATATTTATAACCTCAGCATAATTCAAAATACAGTGCCAGACATGTGGAAAACTGCTCTGGTTAAACCCCTTCTCAAACTGCCTCAGTCAGTAAATACCTCATGCAAGCACCCTATCTCCATCTCGCTACACTTGGGAAAATGCTTGAAAACCTAATCTACAACCAACTGTCCACTTACATCCAACAGTAGCACCTCTTCATTCATAAACAACATGGATTCTGGGATGTCTAGAGCACAATGACAACACTTTGGTCACTTACAAATGAGATCCTTCTCAATGTAGATAAGGGAAACCTTTCAGTAGCTATCTTTATTGACCTTACCAATGTTTTGATCTAATTGACCACTTCCTGTTCCTTCACTCCCTCCAAGAAATTAGGGTTATCCCCAATACTGTCACCTGTTTCCAGCATTTCTTAAATAGGGATGGGCCTATTTTGACTCTGAAATTACCAATAGCACCCCTTACAGAGGTGTGCCCCTGGGACCAATACTTGTCTCACTTTTGTTTTCAATCTTTATTAACAACCTACCCTCTGATATCCCTAACCTTTCTACTATTTATGTGGATGATATAGCTATACTTTGATCCAGTCCCTCATATTCAACTATTTAAATCCAGCTTCAGTCTGACACCCACTACCTTAATTCTTGTCCAAACAACCATAAGATACTCATAAACCCTTCTAAAACAAAATGTATATCTGTTAACTTCAAAGAAGCTGAAAAAGACACCTAAAAATCTCAATATCACAGTTCTCAATGGTTTTTCAAAAAAAAAAAAAAAACAACCACATTTATTTAAATGCTTAGGTTTATGGTTAGACCATTCACTTACTTCCAAAGCCACATTGAAAACACCAGGAAAAAAGATCAGTTCTTGTTTATTCTGGGCCTGGTAAATATCTCCCTTTCTCTCCAGATTAGCTAGGGCTGCAATAGGCAAACCCGTCCTCCTTGCTCAATTTGAATACAGGCTCCCATCATAGCCACCACCTCTCTAAAAAAACTCATCCACTCTATAGTCCATTGAAAACAAAATCTGCCAGTTCATTTCCAGTTCCTCCCCTTGGGAACAACACCATCTTTCTCTCCAAAGCTAAACATTCTACCAGTCTGTGTAGGACTTGAGCTACTCCTAGGGTCTCCTGTTTTCAAACTACATGAACGAGGTACCTTTCCAGCACCTGCAGCCAAACTCCATAATAAAACTACCCCTACAACCTTCACAACACCTCCCAATTAACTTCCTCACTCCAGACACCCCAGACTAAACTGCACTGTACCGACCATTCTTTCTTCATTCTTCCACCCAAACTCTGGCAATCCCTCTCCTTCACCTTAAAGAAGATTCCTCTTTCCCCATCTTTAGAGCTCAGATCAGAAGGCACTGTCATCAAAAATCTGACTGCATGTGCCTTTCCCCTGATGGACAAGCTAACTCTCTCCTCAGCTGCATCACTTCTACTTTGACCCTCTGTTCTCACCTGCTGCTTCCCAGTCATATTTACTACTAATATTAATTCACATTTGTTCTGCTCTTCTAATATTATTTACATATTGTATTAATTGTCAATGGGATTATCTACCTGTGATGTCTCTGTTTGCAAATTTGTTCTATTTTCTTTTTTTGTGAATCTCTTCACCCAGGCTGTGCCTGAAAATGGTCTGTAGTGATCAGTGTACTACCCTGGTAAATCAATAAATACATACCTACATACATGCATATATACCTACATAAACATGCAGTCCATGAGACCATTGGGGAGTAATATCTTTCCTTTGCAGGCACTGGAAAACAGAATTATTCTCAAATTCCTTCCTTTCCAGTAGAAGCTGTCACATATGAAACTACAAGGATCTCTAAGTGCAGTGACAACTTTCACAACATAGGTATCTTGTGGGGGGAGGGGAGGGGAATGTCAATTTATCTTGCACTACAAAAACATACTTTAAACAAATGCCTACAATTTAGCAACTTTTTGTTTGCAGCTGTATAACTCTTTAGTATAGTTTGAAATGTTCTCTGAGACAAACATAAATTAGGTCATTCCAGGAAAAAAATGAAGTAGTCCTATTATAGAAAGTATATAAGATGACCGACACTAATCTCATTCTATGTCAGTAGCATGGCTTCCTTATGTCTAGCATGACTCATATAAATCAGACTTGAAGTGGATTATGGGAAAGAGAAAGGCTTGAAGAAAAACAAGATCACGTTGATATGTTAAGCCCCCTTGGCAGCACTCAGAATGATTTTGAGATTTTAAAATAGCCCAGGAAACAAAGACAGAGTGAAAAAATAGATTGTTTTAGTTATAATGTGGAGATTTCCTTTACTGTGACATGACTGACAGGTGCTGATGATGCAAAAATAGAGTAATGGCATTCACGTAAGAAGCAGCAGGGATATCAGGGCTTCATAAATGAAAGCCTGTACTGCATTCAAATTTGCTTAACATGTGCTAGTAACTGTAGCAAGGTGTTTGATAACACTTGTAGTAAGCTGCTTGCTACAGTTAGTGCAGTAGAGAAGAACATGCCTATAAAGTGCATTGTGTTATAACTGGTTAAATTCACTTGTGTTTAAGTGGCATGTTTGCACTCAGTTTACTGCAGTTGCTCAGAGTTTGGCATTCTTAGCCAGAGGTCTGGAGTGCATCTGAACAGAAATCCAAGGAATCCCCTGAAATGTTATAATAAATAATAAAATAAGTATAATTTAAGCCTATATTGCACTTTGCGAACTGTATTTTATTGAACTGCTGATTCATTTTTACTGTTTTTGCTGCTGTGGGGCTTTCATATTGGTAGTTTGTGTTAAAACTGTTTATATTTGCTTGTATTTATGCCTCACATTTGCGCATAGCTGCTCACCACACAATGGGGGTTAGGAATGCAGTGTATAGGCGCAAATGCCTAGATACAACTTTTTCCCTAGGAAACAGGCAATGTAACCCTCCTAGGCTTCCCTGCTGCAGTGCAGGTAACTCAGTTGAGCAGTGAGCATCATTGCCACACTTTTTAATTCCTAATCCTCAACAGAATAAGTCCCCTTGCTAACTCTAGAGCAGAATCTGATCTAACTTGCCTACCCCCTAACAGTACTTATGGCTTAAGCTGATACAATGGACAGTCAATTTTCCAACATTTCTCCAACCAACCTGATTGACATGGGCATCCTGAGGCAATGTAGTATTTGCTTCATGTATACTGACAACCATTTGCTCTTACAATAAATATAGTATGTGAGAGATGTAACTATACTATGAAACTAGAATCAGTCTTCTCACATAACAATAAACAAGACATCACACAGGATGTCAGCACAACACTAACCTGTCCACTCACACAAGATAAAGTTATGACACATAAACCCACATACATGGAAGTACTCAATAAGAGCCTACCACAAGACCAGAAAACACCCAAGCACAAACAACTCACACATACTAGAGCACAACCAAAATCTACTACACACAATAACACACACATACCAGTGTCTCAGTCAATAAGCCCCTAAGACAGAACACCTGAAAAACAATGACCTGGTCATAGGAAATTCCATAATGAGACACACAGATGTCCCCCTCACTGGGCTAGACAATGAGAATGTCATGGTTAGCTGCCTATCAGGTGCCAGGATCCATCAAATCATGCATGCACTCATCACAAAACAACAATTACTGTTATGACTCTGTCATAGTACATGTAGAGGTGAATGACTTGAGACGTACCTCCCTGGACTATATAAAGAGAGACATGACTGAACTCTCAGATTATGTTTCGCAGGCAGGTATGTCCCTAGCCCTAAGCAGTATTCCACCTTCACCCAGGATGATGCCACATTATAAACAAAAAATGATTGACTTCAACAATTGGCTTAGCTTCTGGTGTCAATCCAGGTGGATCCAGTATCTGTCAGCTTGGGAAGACATGGTCGACAGATGATGCTGCTTTTCCAGAGATGATGTTCATCTGTCTGCTCTAGGCTTCCAAATACTGGCAAAGACACTTGCCACCCCATAGTGCCTTTTTTTAGACACTACCAAAACAACAAAGCCTTCAATGTAAAAAAGTCCACTACAGACAAACTCATGGTTATGCTGCTTAATACTAGGAGTATAAACAGGAAACTGCACTCCCTGGAAGCTCTCCTCACCTTGGAAGATGCTGATGTCTGTGCAGTCACTGAGACTTGGTTCAAGGCCACAGACAGCACCCTGGACATGTAAAGCTACAATGCCTTCCACACATTTAGACCTCAAAACGAGAGAGAAAGAACCAAAGGTGGAGGTGTATCCATCTTCATTAAATCCAGATACACCTCAAGACAGGTTAAACAATATGACTTTCTTGGGCTACTCCAGGTCCAAATAAAATCATTGCTAGTTACAGGTCCTCCACCATGAACCATGAGAAGCACATCACCTGCCTGGACTTGCTTGAGTCACTCACTGTACAGCCAAACACCTTGGTTTTGGGAGATTTCAACTATTTCTGTTGAGTGGGTGACATACATGAGCACAAGCTCAATCACCCTTAGGTTCCTGGATTATGTTAATACAAATGTTCTGAATTTGTCTGCACCCCCACAGGGGTCTCAAATGTTCTGGACTTAGCACTCACCAATATGTTGGGGGGTCACTGCACTGCCCCCTGTGTTCTGCCCTCCCTGCAAGGTCAAATCATAAATATGTTTTGTTCAAAGTATCAATCAGACCTAACACCTCCACAGGAGCAATAAAAATGAGAAACGTCTCCAAAACAAACTATAGCCTACTAAGCAAGTTTCAAACTCCTGCTAACACAGCTAACAATGACTTCTATGTAGAGGAATACACAAATGCCCTGTATAACCACTTAAACAACTGTATTTACTCTGCTGTACCTGACAGGATCAAAACCAAGTCCTCCCATAAAAACAAGCCACCCTAGCGGACCTTGAGTATAAACAGGTTATATAACAAAAGGAATAAACTGATATCGAAGAACAAGAGGAAACTTTGTCAGCAGAGAATGAATACCCTCCACAGCTTGATCAAGCAAGGCAGATATCTGGTAAAGTCCTCTAAAGCTAGTTATGAGGGTAAATTCACTTTCATAGCTAAAGATAATCATAAGGCATTCTTTAGCTATATTTGAAACTAAAAGAAAATACCCAGCTATTTGCTAAACTCATAATGGACAGTACCACTCACACTGATCCTGAGGAAATTCCCAAACTGTTAGCTGATAGATTTGGCTTAAACTTCACCCCCATGCCCCCACCAGCAATACCCCAAAACATACCTGACACCTGTCCTCTCCCCAGTATCTCAAATGAACAGGTCATATCCATGCTCTAATAGGCCAAAAACATGATCTCTGTGGGACCAAATAACATCCCAGGCTTACTAAACACCCTAAAACATGAACTAGTGGATACATTTGGCATTCTCTTTAACCATAGCCTGAGCAGTGGCTTTGTTCTAGAATAGTGGAGAACAGCAGCTATAATCCCCTTGCACAAAGGGGGTCCATTAACTGACTCTGGGAACTATATACCCATAAGCCTAACCAGCCTTATCGGCAAAGCCATGGAAAGAATCATCATGGACCTTATCAAGAAGGACATAAGAAACCTTCAAACTCTGGACCCGACCCACTTTGGCTTCGTTAAAGGTAGATCAAGCGTACTAAACCTGGTGGACTTCTTTGAGAATATCACCAAAGTTCTGGATGAAGGCAAAGCAATGCATGCCACCTATCTTGACTTAGCCAAGGCTTTTGACACAACCCCCCACTCAGGTATCATCAAAAAACTCTCCCAGCTGGGGATTAACCCATATGTGACTAGATGGGTAACCAACTGGCTCACCAATAGAACCCATACTGTCAAAGTTGGTGATGCCACATCCACCAGTAGAGCAGTTACCAGTGGGGTACCACAAGGTTCTGTGCTGGGCCCTGTACTGTTTGGAATCCATTTCTTGAAAGTCCAGGTGAAAGTAGATGGCTTGTGGCTTACTAGATTTGCAGATGACTGCAAAATGGGAGCAATCATTGAGTCCCCTAAAGATATTAGCATATTACAGAAGGGGTTAACACAGACAAATGATTTGTGCCAAAGCCATGGTCTAAAACTAAATGCAAAAAAGTGCACTATTGTCTCCTTTGGCAAAGAAGTAGTCCTTGCAAATTACAGTATAGGCAGAACCTCCCTAAGCTCGAACCCAGTGGTGTGTGACTTGGGAAAACAAGTTGATAGCAGTCTAAATTTCGATCAACAAGCATCCACAGTGGTAAGGAAAGCCTTTTATGTTGCACACCTCATACGTAAGGGCATCACATCCAAGACCAAGTTGCTGATGGCTCAATCTGTTGGCTTAAAATTTGGATATAGAATTGATTGTGTCTAACCATGGCCAGCTTGCCCCATGCTTGGTTCCTGGATTGTCCATTCCTGGCCACATTCTTTTTTGTTTGCTTATCAGCAATTTACAAAGAGGCCTTTTCAACCAACATGTAATACTCTGATTTATCTGCTGGGCATTGTCCATACTCATACCATATTGCTAAGGATTGGAACTCCTTACCTGTATCCATCGAGACAATGTCCTCCCTCCCATTCTTCAAAATTATTCTGAAGGAATTCCTAGCCAAAAGATAGTTCTGTCATATAACCTGTATCTGTAAATTGGTTAGAACTACCCCATTAACTGACATCTACACAGATTCTAACAACATACACAACTATGTTCTCAGTTGGTTATTCTACACCATTATGTTCCCAGTCCGTCATTATGATCCAATGACCAAAAACTCCTCTCTGTCCACAAACCTATGTAATCTGCTGGGCATTGTCTATACTTGTACCATTTTGGTAAGGCCTGAAACTCCTTAAGTGTATCCATCAAATCAACACCCTTCCTCCCATCTTTCAAATCCATTCTGAAAGACTTCCTAGCCAAAATCTGCCACTGTTCATGTTCAAAACCAGGATAAACTATATCCCTAAATGTGAAAAAGTACCTATTCATACCCTATACCTCCTTTCTCTTCCTTCTTCACTCACCTTCTTACTTCTATCAATTTCTCTCCCCTGGCTTTCTATCTAAGTATACCATAAGCCTGCTTTTCCTCTCACTTAATATTGCAATTCTTGTTTATGTTATATTTGCTTACTTTTAATTTCTCTATAACTGGATAACATTTTTCTAACTATTAAATCATTGTCATATAACTTGTATTTATTCTTAACAGATGCTTTCATATTTTGTCTAATTTGGTATAATTATTTAACCTGTAGATGTTTTTCTATTATTTTTGAAGATTGTAAAATTAATGTTCTTAAAATGTTTTGTAATACTTTGGAGTTTTTATCCTCTGGCCTCCACTAAAAATGGGCCCCTACGCCATCAGACTTTCCCAGTAGTCAAATGTCAATAAATAAATAAATTTACTCCTTCTCAACTTAGGATAAAATGCCAACATTATATGCATATGTGCACACAAATATTTCACGCATGTGCTATAATGGGTCTACCTTGGTTTATCGAATTTACACTTACCTGAATCTGTATTTGTTGAGACGACTTCAGTGAACACTTTAAAAAGCAACTGGGACTCACACCTTCAGCCATGCTCACCAGGCTTTGTAAATTTAAAAGCAACTCCAAAAAACACACACAAAAAAACCCTTGGTAATTAAATTAACTGCTCTGTGCTGGATCAAAAAATGAAACAAATTTATCTATAATATACCAGAGCAGAAAAACAGTTGAAGAAAAGCAACAACAAAAAAAAAACGTATAAAACGTGAAAAAATAAGTTGGTAACCATCGCTCGAATATGTTAGAGTAAATATCATATCTCGGGGTTTCTTCTCAATTACTTTCTGAGACTTAAGTGGCAAGGAGAAATAAGGTCTCCCATAAGTATCTCTGTTACAGTTCAGCAAGTCCTGCATCCTCTTTATAGGTTCATAGGTAGGTACTAGGCTATTGGCCCTAGGGCCTATATAAGCCTAGCCAAAAAGGTACCCTGGCTTTCGCCACCCAAGAAAATTATTTTCCTGTGCCCCTATCGAGCAGAGCCACGGAAGTGATGCCCAGTGTGAATTTCCTATTTCCCATCCAATCATCAAGATTATTCTTGAAGAGTGCTAATGAGGAGCTTTGTTTGATATAGATAAGTAGTTTGTTCCAGAGTATGGGAAGTCTCTGGGACAGGAATCTATCCCTCCAGCATGTTCTGTTTATTGTGGTGACAAGGTTTAGGTCCCTAGAGCATGTAGCTCGGTGGGATTGAGATTTCTTTATGTCTTTATGAACATGTCCAACAGCTCTGGGTTTGACATAGCTTTCTATGTTAGGCAGAGATCGCCTCTGAGTAGGCAATATGCGTCAGAGTAAAGCTGGAGATTTTTGAGACAGTCTGCCTAGGGCATCTGTTTGAGGCTGGTAATCCTCTTTATGAGGTATTTCTATGGCCTTTCCAATTGTTGTAGATGTCTTGTGAGGTACATACCAAAAGGGGCACTGTACTCTATAATGGGTCTAATGAGTGATGAGTAGAGGGGAACAATTACCTCTTTTTTCCTGGATGAGAAACCTTTTGTGATGAAGTGTGCCACACAGAAGGATTTCCTGACTACTGTGGTGATGTGATTATCAAAGGAGAGACTACTGTCCACCTGTGTCCTAAGGTCTCTTATCACACCTTTGGTGTTAAGTAGACTACCACCTATGTGGTAGTTCATGGGTACAGAGTTTTTACCAAAAGGGATGACAATGCACTTTTTAGCATTGAGCTTGAGGCCATGGCTTTGACACCAGGCATCTGTCTCAGTGAGGCCCTTTTATAGGATGCACTCGTGTAAGTGCTTATAAAGTGCATTTGTGTAGGATTCAGCAATCATACCTCTATTGTCCGTCAGCATGGGTGTTGTGAAGTTTGCCACTTCTGTCTTAAGAAGCATGAAGTTGGCTTTGGAGAAATGTTTTACTGTGGTTTCCCTAATGGGGGGTGGGGGAGGGATGTGGATGTCTAGGGTGATTAGCTTGTGGTCAGATCTAACCAACGAGGAATTGACCTCTGGTGTGGAGCACCGGTTGCCCATGTTGGTAATAACCAGGTCTAGGATATTGCTGCCCCTGGTGGGGGTGTGGATAAGTTGATCCAAGGCATTGGAATTTATGAATTCCAGAAAACGTTGAGCACAAGAGTTGGTACATGAGTAGTTTTCCCAGTTAATGGTAGGGTAGTTGAAATTGCCCATTATTAGGGTGTTAGGTTGTACCCTAATATTTTCCAGTATATCAAGAAATGAGGAGTGGGAATTCTGGGGCATGGTGGGGGATCTGTAGCAAGCTACAATTTGGATTGTGGTCTTGCCCAGAGTTAGTTGCACTTGGATAATCTTGGATGCATTATGTTGAGCAACTAGCCTGGAGATGTGGATATCCTTAATGAATATGGACACGCCTCCGCCTTTAGTGTTTTGGTCCAGGTTAGGTGGCCGAAAGGTGTGGTATGAATTATAGCCTGGCAATGCAGGGTTACTCTCTGGAGCCTTGAACCAGGTCTTTGTCACTGCACAGATGTTGATGCTCTCCATTTTAATGAGTGCCTCAAGTGAGTGCATTTTGAGGTTTAGACTTCTAGCATTGAGTAGCAATACCCTCAGATTCTTTGTGCCTGTACCTGTTACAGTGGTGAATTTGTCATTTGAACCTTGCCTAAAAAAGGCACTATAGGGGTGGCTAGAGCCTTAGCCAGTATCCAGAATCCTAGGGGCGACAGGTGCAGGTCATCTCTGGCAAAGCATCGTGGTTTGTCGATCATGTCATCCCAGGCAGACAGATACTGGATCCCCTTAGAATGACACCAGAAGCTTAGCCAATTGTTGAAGCCAATCATTTTGTCCTTGTACTGTGGTATCATTCTGGGTGATGGCAGGATGCTACTCAGGGCTAGGGTCATACCTGCCTGGGCTACAAGATCGGACAGCTCCTCCATGTCCCTTTTCATGTAGTCCAGGGAGGTACATCTCAGGTCATTCACACCAACATGGACAATGACAGAGTCATATTTGTACTTGTTGTGGAGTGACCTGAGTGCATGCATTATGTGGCAGATCCTGGCACCCGACAGGCAGCTGACAGTAACTTTCTCCTTGTTTAGCCTGGTGAGTGGAACATCAGTGTGCCTGACTATAGAGTCACCTATGACTAGAGTGTTGGGTACGTTGTTATGCCTTATGGGCTGTGGTTGAGTTTGTGGGCTATGTGTCATTTGGGTTGTGTTGGGGAGTGCAGGTTGCTTGTGTTTCTGCTTTGGAGGTCCCTGTTGCTTGGGCAGGTTTTTACTGAGAGTCTCCGCAAATGTAGGTGTGTGTTTTGTGTTTCTATGTGTGTGTTTTGCTGGTGTAGGTTTTGAGGGACTATGTGCTGAGTGTGGTGTGGTGCAAGTGTTTATCTTCTCCTCTTGACTGTCTAGTCCAGTCTTAGGTGAAGAGAGCTTTGCTTCCAGTTTGGCTATATAAGTGCATCTCTCACAGGTTGTAGTGTTGGGTGGTAGGAGGAGAGGTTTGTCTGTGTACATGAGGCAATTAGTGCATTGCCCCAGGATGCCCAGATTCATCAGGTAGACAGGAGAAAACACTGGGAGCTGACCCTTAGAGATGCCTGGATAGGTGCTTATTTGTTAAGTACTAGAAACTGTTTTCCTCTAGACAGTGAGGAAAGTTGAGCGCTGTAGTAATTTGTAGCTTATTTAGTGCTTACAACAAGTGCTGAGCTCAAAGAAACAGCCGAGTGCTGAAACAAAAAAACTGGCTAGTTCTAAGAAACAAAATTAAGCTAGAAGGCTTCCCTCCAACACAAAATGACTTGGGGGCTTAGAAGCCCACAAATAGTCCTGCACAGAGCAAATCTGTATCCAGACTAGACTACCCACAGGAAAGGCAGGAAACAAGCTTAGAATTTTTTTTTTTAAGTGAAAAGAGAGAAAGGAGGAGCAGAAACTAAGCTGATTGGCTTTCTCAAATGTTCTCCCTATATTAGGTAGAATGAGGTAATGGCACTAGACTGGGAGGAGGGTCCCAGATCAAATTTACAGTAGGGGCGGGCAACTGCAAAGCCACCAACTATAAGTCCAGGTGACCTCAGTCAGCCAATGACCTTAAACAATTCTCTCTCACTGAAATGCCTGATGGCTTTGGCTAAACCAAGATGTCCCTGAATATGTGCTCAGACACACAGCCTCCACAAACACTAGGCCCAAATACAAGCCTGAATATGGACAATGCTACAAATATCCACACTACTTAGAAACAAACTGCAGAAATGTTTCTCACAGCATAAAAGTAGCAGTGAGCCTTTAAATGAAAGTTTTAAACAGCTAAAGGAGCCTCTAGAGAAAGCTTTTAACTGCAAACAAGTTATCAGAATCAAGCAATCCAACAGATGCTTAATAAAAGTGGACAATTTCCAGTTAATACCTCACACACAGTGAAACTAGCTAGAAAAATATACAGTACACAAAGTGCTATTAATAACTCGAAAAAATAAGCAAAAAAAACAGGATATTTAATGTTATATATTATAGATCCGAGTTTGCTCAGTGTCCTTCCTTTGGTTAGCTCAGTGTGAAATGGCTGACAGATTTTACTGGAGATGGTTTGCAAGGTAGTGGCATTTTTCTGTGAGGCTGTAGCTATTATGGGTAGTCCATATCTGAGAATTGAGATAAGAAGTACTCCTTTGCTTATTTTCCCAGAATAATAATGTACTGATCTTTTTGCATGTGTTTTAAAGTGCAATTGAAAGTTAAGAGATTGGTCTAGCCAAATGACAGGGTGTTTGAAGGATGTGGTAGTTTCTATGGTAGTATTGTTAACATGTTTACTATTAAGGAAGCTGGGTGCTTTGGCTATTTTTTGGTTGGTTCCAAATAGTATTGCTTTTGTTTTTGAGGGATTGAATATAAGTTTCTGGCCTATTAACCATTGGTTGATGGTTTGGAGGTCATCTTGGAGCTGAGTTTGTATAATAAAAGTGAGATTTGTTTGAACTATAGATGACTATGTCATCTACATAAAGAATTAGTGGTACCTGAGGGTGATCAGATGGGGGTTTGTTCATAAATATGGAAAACAGCAGAGGGCTAAGGTGGAACCCTGGGGACTCATTTCATAAGAGGATCTGTTTGGGAGGTAATGCTTCTCACTTGCAACTTGAAGGATCTATTGGTGAGAAAATCTACAAACCAAGGTTTTGCATCTTCACTAATGCCTATTTCAAATAGTAAATTATGATAAATTAGACTGTCTGGTAGCCTTTGTCCATATTAGGTAGGATGTTATTTGTGAGGGACTAGAAAGCTGTTATGGTGCTGCAGCCAGACCAAACTCCAAGTTGCTTCCAGGATAGAACATGGTATTGATGTAAATAAGCAGTAATTTGGTTGTAGATATTTTTTCTAGTATTTTACCTAAGGTGGGAAGTATTGACATAGGACAGTACTTCAAATAAATAGTTAGCTTGGGTAGTTTTGGAATAGGAGTGACTATTTCTGTTTTCTCATATCTGAGGTGTAATCTTATTAGTTAAGCAGAGGTTGTATATGTGAGTGAGAGGGTGGGAGATGAAGTCCTTACAAATGTAAATGAACCAAGGGGCTAGGTTATCAGAGCCTGGGGAGTATCAGTTTGTATTTCATAAATTTGTGTTTCTATCTCTTTGGTTCTAATCTTTATGAAGTTGAATAGTGAAATGTAAATGGGGGGGGGGGTGGCTGTGGGGGTGGTATCTTTGTGTTGTTGATGTGTGGCAGTTTGCTGGATTCATTGGGTTTGATTGTGGTGGTGTTAGAGAGGTTCAGAGGAGTGGATTTGTGCTGAGTTTTTCAATCAGTCAGCAGGTTGATTTCTGTCCAGAATCTTTTGGGTTTGGCTAAAAGTGAAATGTGATTGTTTTGGTAGTAATTGTATTTGTGTATGTGGATGGATTGTTTAGCTAGTTTGTGCAGTGAGGTACATTTGGCATGGGAATCTGTGGAGTTGTTGCATTTCCAATTGTGTCATGCTACATCACATAATTTGAGAACGTGTTTTGAGTTCTTTAGATACCCAGTCATGTCTGAGGTCAAAGTAGCCTTAGTACCAAGGGAAATAACTTGTTTTGCAAGCCCCTAGGATATTAATAAGGTTGTTAGCTGCTTCTCTGGGGTCTTTTACAACAAGTAAGTGAGACCAATCAAGGGTGGCAATGTGGTTTTTAAGATTTGTGACATTCTGAATGCTTATTGGTCTAAAGATGATAAGTTTATGTTTTTATTTTAATTTTAGATCATGTACTGAGAAAGTTATAGGACAGTGATCTCTGAGGGAGGGTGCATGTACAGTGAGGTTAGATACCATTGTAGGATTATTAGTTACTACTACATCTAGTAATATGTGCCTATTGGATTGAGGTTTGGTCAAGTGGCTTCAGAGTTGATTTAGGGTAAGACTTAAGCTCACCAGGACCTCTGACATATCAATGGGTTATGGTCCTAAGTAATTAAGGATGAACTCTCCAAGATGGATTAAGTTACAGTTTTGGGAGTTTGGCATATATTTGTTGGATGAGGGTATTGACTTTTGGTAATGAGGCTGGTGGAGGTAGTTATGCATTGCCTATAACAAAGGGTTTTGCTTGTTTATCAGAAATTTTAAAAGGATCCAGTTAGGATCTGTTTCTGAGTTACTGATAGCTTGTGCAATGATGGTGGGATTAAGGTTGTCTTTGAAGGGAATTAATGCTCCTCCCCAGGACTTTTGTCTAGTGTGTAGTCTCTGTAACAGTCTGTACATTCTGTTCCATGGTAGGTTTGTTTACAATCTGCAGTAATTTCTGTTATTCAACATAAATTATGAATAATCTCTTTACCAGTGTTGTAGAATCAATATTATTTGGTGAGTTTCTGGTGAATTTAACTCCTCAGCTATTATGTTTTTCCCTCTTGTGTTTCATGCAATAAATGCACAAATTCCTTTAGGTCAGCAACACTTGGCTTTGGTGATCTGTACACTCCAACTGCAATCTATTCCTGGGTTGTCTTTATACAATGGGTCAAGCACCATTACCTGTAACCAAACAACAGATGGATCATTTACATTCATCCACAGGCTGCCTCAATACCCACTTATTATAGCCAACAGATGGGTCATTTACATGTCTCTCTGTAATCAGCAAGGTCAGGTTTAAGTAAAATAGAACCCTAGAAAAAGGACTCCATGGGTTCCCCTGTTGAAGACTGGTCCACTGATCCACCTCCCCTGTGTCCCTGTCCTACTTTATCTTATCTTGGCCCCACAACATTTAGATAGGTTACGTCTTTCTTGTTTTTTTAAAATTGTGTTTTACCTTTTAGCTCCCCCAAGCTTTTAACACGCCCTACCTGTCCAATACTCTACTGTAACATATTTGTGGAAAGTAATTGAATTAAGCCAGGGGTCAGACACCAGAAGTCATATGACTATATTTGCCCTGAGATGCATTTTTTACAACCTTTTGATCTAATGTGGATGGCAGTGAGATCAAAGGGAAGGCATCTCTGATCAGCACTAGCAAAACACTACGATCACTCATAAAATCATCCAAGGACAACTCTGAGAGAAAAATCGCAAAAGACACAAAAGACAATCACAAGGCCTTCTTTAGCTATGTTAGAAACCTGGGTGGAAACTCCCAGATATGCTCAGAGTTAGTCCAAAATGACCCAAAATACACTGAACCCACTGACATTGCCAACATTCTGGCAGACAGGTTCAGTGCAAATTTCTCCTCCCTCTCCCCCCCAAAAGGAGAAATATCTATCCCAGCAGAGTGTAGCCTCCCTAACATCTCAGATGCCCAGGAGAGAGCCGCCCTCTCTAAAGCTAAAAACACAGCATCAATGGGACTGGATGGTGTCCCGGGCTGTGTGCTACATGAACTCCCAGAGGAACTAAACCCACACATAAGGCTGCTGTTTAATCTTAGCCTTACTACAGGATACGTACCCAAAGAGTGGCATACGGCAACAGTGGTCCCACTTCACAAAGGCGGTGCTTCTACGGACCCTGGAAATTACCGCCCCATAAGCTTGACGAGCCTGGTCTGCAAAGCTATGGAGAGGATCATTATGGAACTCATAAACAAAGACATTGGGGACCTACAGACATTGGATCCTACCCAATTTGGCCTTGTCAAGGGCAGATCCTGCCTTTTGAACTTGGTCGACTTTTTTGAAACAGTCACTAAGACCATTGATGAGGGTAAGGCGGTTCACACAGCCTACCTTGATCTTGCAAAAGCCTTTGACACAATACCCCACTCGGGCATCATAGACAAACTCACCAGCTTAAATGTAAACCCATATGTCACAAGATGGGTTACAAACTGGCTCAAGGACAGAACCCACAGGGTCAGAGTTGCTGGAGCTATGTCAGACTCTAAGCCAGTCACAAGCGGTGTCCCACAGGGCTCAGTCCTGGGACCCCTCTTGTTCGGCATTTATTTTTCCGAGGTACAGGCAAACATAGGAGGATTGTGGCTGACAAAGTTCGCAGATGACTGCAAACTGGGCCATAATTGATACTCCAGCGGACACAAACATCCTTCAGAGAGGCCTCATAGAAACGGATAATTGGTGCCAGAGCCATGGCCTTAAGCTGAACGCCAAAAAAGTATAGTCATACCCTTTGGGAAAAACAAGGTACCGACAAATTACCACATAGGTGGTAATCCATTGGCACGGAAGAGGTAATCAGGGACCTAGGGACCCAGGTTGACAGTAACCTCTCATTTGACACTCACATTGCCAAAGTGGTTAGGAAAACCTTCTATATTGCCCACCTTATCATGAAGGGTTTCACATCTAGATCAAGAGAGGTCATTGTGCCCCTGTACTCTTCTCTTATCATGCCAATGATTGAGTACAATGCCCCATTTGGGATGTATCTCACCCGATACCTGCAGCAGTTGGAAAGACCCCAAAAGTTCCTCACCAAGAGGATAAAGGGTCTTAAACATATGTCATATGCTGCCCGACTGAAAAAACTCCAGCTCTATTCAGTCGCATACCGCCTACTCAGAGGTGATCTGTGCCTGACGTACAAGGCCATGTCCAATCTGGAATTAATGGACATGCTCCACCTCAGAAAATCCAAATCCATCAGAGCCACGAGAGCAAGAGACTTAAACCTCAACACAGAAATAAATAGGACGTGCTGGAGGGACAGATTCATAACCCAGAGGCTCCCTATACTCTGGAACAGAATCCCAGTCCATGTTAGGCAGAGCCCGTCACTGACTCTATTCAAGAGAAATCTTGACGAGTGGATGGGAGATCGTAGGTTTACCCCGGGGGTCATCTCTGTGTCACTACTAGACAGAGGCACAGTAAACTAAACCCTAAAAGGGCGTAGTATTCTCATCCTAAGGGGTGGTAAAAGCCATACACACTCTGGCTAGGCTTATAAATGCCCTAGGGCAGATAGCCTAGTACGAACCTATGAACCTATAATGATGCCCTGAAAAAAATAACACGAGTAAGGAAAGAAATTTAATTTTAGTTTTTTTTATTTCAAGAAAAAAAAATACATGTGTCTAAAGCTTAATGTTCAACACTAACAAAGTAAAAGTTCCCTAATAAATTGAGAAGACTAATGCTTGCAAAGAAATATAGTAACTCCTATCTGGGAGCAGTGCATGCCTTTCTACTCCTCCAAGAAATACTTACCCAATGTGTACCTCTCTGTTGTTAGTTTTCTGGATTCTGCTATACTGGATGAAAGTAAAACCTCAAGTTGCCAGAGGCATATATTGTACAGCTGTGGCTCTTGGAGAAGAAACCAAATCACATGGTGAGCCCATATAGAAGTATGGAGTACCTGCAGAATCCACACAGAAGGGGTCATAACCAAAAATCTCAGCTAGAGAACCAAACAATGTTAGATGACAACACTACTTGATGTGACACTCTGCCAAAGATTATTTGTTATCACACATATCCTGCCCAGACCACCATGATATAGACACTTTCTGAGTACAATGTTGATGTTATACTGGGATGGGAGGTAAAAAAGAAATATTTTAGATACATAGCAAGCTCTCCCCACCAGTCACCCACACATTCATTCTCATCACAGACAACCCCATACTCATAATTTTCAGCGCCTTTATTGATAACACACACCTGAGCTATCTTATTGTGTTAAAAACTGATACAATAAAGTATTCTAGCTAGCTTCACATAAATACACACTACAACTACAAAGCTAGAATAATGACTGCATAACTTGAACAAACGACAACAGTGTCAATCACTGCCATCCACAGACAACCCCTAAAATGAGCAATTAAAGCCAAATTTATTGACTGTATACAGTTCAGATATCAGAATGTAATAAAATGAAATTAATAACACATGGCTGCAGTGATTTATTTTAAACCCTAAACACACACACACACACACACACACACACACACACACACACACACACACACACACACACACACACAAAACCATCAATTATAGCCACTTGTATGACTGTACATCTCAGATGTTTGATTGTGATCAAAAGAAGGAATAAATATGTAAATAACTGCCAGAAAAGAATTCACACTCCTCCTCTCAATGCTGTCAGACTACAGTTAGCAACCCACTGTGTCTCATCCCCAAACCCCATACATGCATGCATCTCATCTACTTAATTCAAAAATCAAGGAGACAGCTAAAAGATAATGGAGGACAGAGGGCCAAAATCAGGAAAAATTACTGCCTTCATACACTTTGCAATGCCATGAATTTTTTGAAGGCTATTAAGTCTGAAACTCAAATATCTGTTATGATTATTTGGTGACTGGTATCATCATTAATTTGCCAGAAACGCATGTATCTGTTATGATTATTTGGTGACTCTTATCCTCATTAATTTGGCAAAAACAAATATGTACTTCTACGAGACACAGAACAAAATCTGAGGCAAAAATCGGAAACATTCTGCAAAATCAGGCAGAGCATCCATGCATCCCACACATACACACATACATGGACACACACATGCACATGCACATATGCCATCAATTATAGATTCGTAGATTCATAGATTACTAGGCTAATGATGTGGGGGGCCTTTCTAAGCCTAGCCAAGTTTTCCTGAAAGAATAATGATATGTTGTATCCAAATAGGAAATTGAGAGCCAGGCATTTATAAGCTACCTCTGTTCATAAGGGACATGGGTGCAAGGTTAAGTGTAAATTTTGTATTCCCCATCCACTGGTCTAGGTTGCGCTTAAACTGAGTAATTGATAAAATCAGCTTCACATGGATGGGAAGCCTGTTCCATAGGAGGGGCAGTCTCTGGAACACATATCTTTCTCTCAGGCATGTTCTGTTTAAGTCAAAGACAAAATTCAGGTCCCTAGACTTTGTATTTCTTGTACTCTTTGACTTATGAATATGTAGGATTCATAAGTGTGGGGTTTGTGGATACTTTGTAAGCCAGGCATAGATCACCCCTCAGCAGTCGGTAGGAGACTGAGTAGAAGGAAAGGGCCTTAAGGCGGTCTGAATAAGGCAGTTTTATTATACCTTGTATTCTTTTTGTAAGGAACATCTGAGAGCAATGTAGTTGCTACATATGCCTGATCAGGTAAATACCAAAGGGAACATTGTAATCTATGATTGGTCTGATAAGGGTGGAGTACTGTGGGATGATGATCTGTTTGGACCTAGATGCCATGCCCTTACTTATAGGTTATGCAGCATGGATTTCCTCACTACTGTGCCCACATGGTGCTCTAAGGTAAGGCTACTTTCTACGTGTGTACCCAGATCCCTGACCACTATGTCAGCTCTTAGGGGCATATTACCAACATGGTTATTAGCTGGGATGGTTCCCAACGGGTACAATTATGCATTTCTTAGCATTGAGTTTAAGACCATGACCTTCTTGAAAAATGTTAGTGTCTGCATGAAAGTTGATGATCATCTGCAAACTTAGTCAGCCATAAACCTTCAGCATTTACTTCCATTTCAGAGAAATAGGTGCCAAAAAGAAGTGGGCCCAGTACAGAACCCTGGGGGAATCTGCTTTTGACTGGCCTCTTGGTGGAGGTGGCCTCACCTATTTTGACCTCCTGGGTCCTATCAGTGAGTCAGTTGACTATCCAGTAGTTGATAAAAGGGTTTATACCTAAATTAGTGAGCTTGTCTATAATCTCTGAGTGGAGTATTTTATCAAATGCCATGGTCAGGTCATGGTAAGGTGTGTGAACAGTCTTACCTTCATCCAGTACTTTGGTGACCCTCTCAAAAAAGTCCACCAGATTTAACAGACATGACCTTCCTTTAACAAAACCAAACTGTGATGAGTCCAGTGCTTGAAGATTACCTATGTTCTCATTTATCATGTCCATGATGATTCTTTCCATGGCCTTACATATGAGACTGGTAAGATTTGTGGGCCTTTAGTTACCTGAATCAGTGGTTGGGCCTCCTTTGTATAGTAATTTTTTTATAGCAACTTGTATTACTGCGACTGTATGTCTCAGATGTTTTATAGTGTATTTCCATGTTAAATTAATCAGAATGAGTTTCTTACCTCCTAAAGTGACGAGTTGTCAACTAGGCCCTGCAGGTGGAACATTTTGCATTGAAAATTATCTTATGTGAAGATGTAGTAGTGAAACCACAATGTAAGTAAGAAGCTGCTCTTCTAAAGAAGTATGTTGGTTTTGCTTCACCACAGTGCTTCACAGATATATGTAAGTCATAGCTTAGGACCTAAAATAGTTGTGGGGATGGTTATAGAGAAAACAAATGAGTAAACAATGAAATTAAAAAAAATCAAACAACACAATATAATAATTTTTTACAAAATCATTTTTAATTTTAATACAAGAAGTATAACTCGGAAATAATTGAAAAACAAAAAATGCTTCAGAAAGTGAACAATGCACTTTAAGGTATATCTCTGCTTCTGTGGTATCCTTAGAAAGCTTAATTTGTGCCAAAATGGCATCAGACTCAGAGATGTCTTACTCAAGCACTACCACACAGAAAATCACAGTGGTCTGCATTTCCTACCTTTCCACCATTTGTTTTAGTATTGGTAAGTATACAGATTACTGGATCAAAGAAGCATTCCCTTGAATGATAACCAGGTTTCCTGGGTTGTTATATTTCCTGTATCTGTCCAGAGAGGTGCCACCAAATGGGACAAAACTGAATCCTACAGAATGTCACCCACAAACTCAGTGTTTCATAATCACTGCACTACAATATTTACATTATCTGTCCCATTATGCTGCCTTAAGGCTCTTTACCAGTAGACATCTTAACTAATTTGACTCCAAGAATTATTTGTTTTAAATTTTATTTGCATCCGTTTTGACCTCTAGTCACCCAATGGCAGGGCTCCTCGCTGCTTCATGAAGCATACCAGTGAAACCCTTCTTGAAACCCTTCTTGAGCAACATTTCTGATGTCCTCAACAAGGGTGTAGATTGGTGAAATAAACCTAATGCCAGGCTGTTTTCGAACAGCCCGGTATGTGAACTAAGGCAATTTGCTTTTTTTAATCTCATATAACTCATGGTCAGAGTTCTGAGCAGCAGAAACAAGTCAGAAAGTTGACTGTTACTTTTAAATGAAACTCTGACTCTTTAATACTGTTTCTTTTTGTTTTTAAGAAGGGGGTTACAGCCTAGCAGCCAGTACCATTAGCCACCTCGATTGTTGCAGTTATACAATCTACAGTATTGGTGTTAACATCAAAGATATAATAATCATAGGTCCCATAAGATGTTTACTCACTATCATAAAACCTTCTGATTTTTTTTTTGTTTGAATGTCACTTACAGAAAAGCATTTATTCCATGACAGAACTGGTTTCCAGTCATTGTTTTTTAACTATATTTCGCAAACAATAACAACACCAGTCTTATATGAACACAGTAAATTTTCCAATTAAAAAAAATAAAATTTAGTACTATTACTCACTGCATTAACAACCAATACAGATACATCAGATATGACTATCTGCGAACTGTTGAATTTCTGAACTGGCAAAATCCTGCCTTGTAGTTGTCAAATATTGTAATACGAATGCTGCAAAAAACATCTTTTCACTTGTCTTGACAAGTGCACTCCATCTTGTTTAAATACATATATGCCCAGAATTAGGTTTGGATGTTCTATACATTCCCACTTTTTTAAAATGGGCAATTTTTCTACGTAGCATTTACTCAAAAATTATTTTAATTTATGCTGACCTGTTTCTCCATATGTGATTTGTACAAAATACATTCTAACACCTGTACAAGTTGCATTATCTAAGTAGTCTAGAATTTACTACTAACAGTCAGTGAGTCTGTAAAGATGATATTTGAACCAACATGAATAAAAACAGCTCCATACTTCATTATATTTAGGCAATACTCACATCCTATACTTTTGCTCCTGGCAAACGTAACACTATTTGATGTTCTTTGTCCTCTCTCCAAATCTGAGTATCAGTCCCTTTAATAAATGAATCTCCAATTACTTGTGTATCATTTCTGACCAGATTGGAAGAATCTCCTACCTCTAACTCATTAATGTTCATTTTTTTTCAGTTGTTACAAAAGAATAATATTCATCACTCTTAGTCTTATTAATGGGCAGCCATGGTGGTGCAGCAGTTAGCATTGCTGCCTCACAGCAAGAGGTTCTCCGGTTCGATCCTCGGCTGGGGTGCCTTCTGTGTGGAGTCTGCATGTCCTCCCTGTGGTCACGTGGGTTTCCTCCGGGTGCTCCGGTTTCCCTCCACATCCTAAAGACATGCTGTAGGTGGAATGGACACTCTAAATTGGCCCTAGGTGTGAGTGTGTGCCTTCTGCAGAAGGTTGGGCGGCAGGCTGGCAACTCGACACTGTAAAACTCCATTGCCAATCATGAGCGGACAGGTGATCCGCTGTGGTGACCCCTAACCGGGAAAAGCCGAAAGAAGAAGAAGACTCTTAGTCTTATTAATCTCAATGTTTTCACCACCTGCATCAATTGCAAACATACAATTCTCTTTTAGTTGTGTCTTCCACAACCTGAGCCATGTTGCTAACTTCAGTCTTTCTCATCTTTTTTTTCCTTACAATAATATTCTTTAATCATTCCAAGTTCATAAGTTCATAGGTGTTACTTGGCTTTTGAGCCGAAGGTCTTTATAAGCCTTGCCATGTGTACCCAATATAATACTAGGGAAACCAAATAAAAAGGATCTTGCCTAAACACAGTATCTTAGTTAGCAACGACTGCCCATATCTAGGATGGTCATAGGTGAAATTCCAGGCAGGAATTTATGGTTTCCCATCCAGTCATCCAGGCTGCACTTAAACAGGGTCATAGAGAGACTTTGTTTGATGTTAGCTAGTAGTCTATTCTAGAGGAGTGGCAACTTCTGAGATACATATCTATCTTTCTAACAGGTCCTATCTATGTAGCAGACCAGGTTAAGGTCCCTGGAGTGGGTGGCCCTTGTTCCATTTGACTTGCAGGTATGCAGCATTTCCATTAGGTTTGGATCTGAGATTGCTCTGTAGGCCAGACACAAGTCTTCTCTAAGTAGTCTGTACACTACTGCTTACAGTGACAATGACTTCAGTCTGTCAATGTATGATGTGCTGGAAGCCCTGAATTTTCTTGGTTAGAAATTTCTGAGGTTTCTCAAGTTGCTGCGAGTGCCTGATAAGGTACATACCAAAGGGAGCATTGTACTCAGTTGAGTACAGGGATGTTATGACCTCTTTTGCTCTTGAGGCAATGCCTGTGCTAATGAGGTGAGCGATTTAGAATGTCTTCCTTACCACAGTAGACAGGTGGTGGTCAAAGTTTAAGCTACAGTCAACTTGCATTCCCAAGTCTCTCACTACTGAGTTGTTACTTAGGGTATTATAATTTGTATGATATTTTGCAGGGATATTGTTTTTACCAAAGGGGATGATAATGCATTTTTTGCATTGAGTTTGAGTCCATGGCTTGGGTATGAATCCTTAGTTTGTGTAAGTCTCTCTTGAAGTATATTGACATTGTTTGGGAGATTCAATGATTGCACCTAATTTGCAGTCATCAGCAAACTTAGTCAACCACAGACCCTCTGTTTTTTCCTGAACTTCTGAGAAGTATATTTCAAACAGTAGGGGGCCCAGCACTGACCTTTGTGAAACCCCACTGGTGACACGTCTGCTAGCTGAAATAAATCCCCCAACTCTGACTGAGTGTGATCTGTTTGTCAGCCAGTTAGCAACCCGCTTGACAACTTAAGGGTTGATATTTAACTGGGAGACTTTTAATCAATGATGCCCAAATGTGGGATTGTATCGAAGGCCTTGGCTAAGTCAAGGTAGGCTGTATGCACATATTTGCCTTCGTCTATTGCTCTATTGATGTTTTCAAATAAGTCCACCATGTTTAACAGGCAATATTTGCCTTTGACAAAACCAGACTATGTAGAATCAAGGGTTTGGAGGTCACCTATAGCCTTATTTATAAGGTCCATGATGATTCGTTCCATGGCCTTTCAGATATGGCTGGTTAAGTTTATGGGTCTGTACTTCCCAGGGTCTGTTGCTGTACTCCCTTTAGGAAGGGTGATGATGGTTGCTGTTTTCCATTTAGCAGGGACAAAACCAGTAGTCAGGCTGTGGTTGAAGAGAGTATCTAATGGAGTTGCTAACTTATGTTTTAGACCATTTAAAACACAACCTGGGTTGCCATCTGATCCCACAGAGGCTGTATTTTTGGCCTTGGAGAGAGCATTAATGACTTGGTCTTTGGAGATGCAAGGTGGGGGAGATGTAGAGAGAATGCTTTGTGGAATGTTTGGAGGGGACATGGGGGTGAAATTTTCACCAGACTTGTTAGCTAATAGGTTAGCTATTTTTGCAGGATCAGTATGTTTGTGATGCCATATACAGCTAGTTCAGCACACATCCGGGTCCTACCTTTTAGGTTCAGTTTAGATTTCTTCATTATAGCCTGCCCCTTGCCCCTTTTTTCGATTTTCTTCTGTTGGAGTAATTATGTCACTTTCTGTAGACTGAATGTTATGTGACTGAACAATGCTATCATACCCTCTAATCTGAGTATTACATATAAAAGCAGTGTCCTTTAACTTAGCATATCTTCTCTTTGCATTATAGGCATTAGTCAACTTATTTTTCTTCCCAGTTGTTTGCTGCGAGTTTCTACTCTTCTTTTTTTTTCTTCCACATGGTCTGAATCATTTGCTTGCTGTGTACTTGTATCAAAAAGTCCAAAGATGGCATCTGTAGTACCATGTTTCATAGGGGCTGAGTGATCTTTACTAGCAGAGGGTACTTCCTTTCCTCAATGCATTCTATTTGCACTTTGTCTAATATTATTTATCTCAGCATTACAGCCATTAATATAAGAAACATCAGTTTTCAAAGCTATGCTAATTGCAGAAGTGCAATCATTTACAATGTCTAGATTTACTATCATTAATAGTATGCAAATGACCCAACTGTTGACTTGAGGAGCACAGCTCACTAATGTTGCATGCATTTTGTACATTGCACAAGATGCTTATGTTTCAGCAAATCATTAATAGCATACTTATTTAAATAATCCCTTCTGAGCCATAAACAACTAAAGTGAAGACTTAAAAGAAACAAAATTATTGATATCAATAACTACAGAAATTAAAAACAGTACTTTAAGTCAAATTGTGAGGAAATCACACAAACAATATGTAAGTAAATATTAAATTGGGTACATTACAAAGTAGTTTTTCAGACCTACAGTAACATTTGTGCCAGTCACACTAAAACTTTTGATGTTCTTTACATCACACACATACATAAACAATGGCTGGTGCTCACTATTGCTGGCAATTGCAACTTGTTATAAACTAGCATAACCTCCTTTAGAGATAGGTAAGAAATAAAATATAAATCAAAATGAAGCTTCTCCTATAAAGCAGTTACAGAATAAATCACAAAACAGAACTGGATGTTTTTTTCTATTGGCTCTAGAGTGTCCTGTCTATAGTCTGTATGAATTTATAGCTTGTTAGACCTCTTGGGATGGCTAAGATGTGCCTGCCTTCAGTCTATCCCTTTCTTCTGACAAACAGTAAAAATCAGTGGTACAAAATAAAATACAAATCCAAGTAAAGCATCTCCTACCAAGCAGTTACGCAATAAATTACAAAACCACATTGGATTTTTATAGATAACCTCTAGTGTCTTGTTTGTATGAATTTATTGCTTGCTAGGTCCCTTGAGACAGCTAGAGGGCACCGGCCTATAGTCTGTCCTTTTATACTACCTAATAGTAAAAATCAGAGGTAAAAATTAAAATATAAATCCAAATTGTCTCATACCAAGCAATTACACAATAAATCACAAAACGGCCCCGCATGGTTTCAGATAATTTATTTATTATTAGTTATTTATTTACATTTGATTACCAGGAAAGTCCATCTGGGTAGAAGCCCATTTTCAGTGGAAGCCTGGGGAGAAAAGCTCCAAATTATTACAAAACATTTTAAGAACAATAATTTTATAGTCTTCCAAAATAAAACAAAAACATCTGCAGTTTAAATAATTATAACAAATTAGACATAATATAAAAAATGTCGATTAAGAATTGATACAAGTTATATGACATTCATTTGATATTTAGAGAAATTTTAGACCATTTGGAGAAAAATTAGAGGTAAGTTAGTATAATGCAACCAGGAACTGCAATATGAAATGAGGGGAAAAAAAGAGGCTTATGGTATATTTAGAAAGAAAGTCAAGGAAGAGAATTTGATAGAAGTAAGGAAGGAAGTGAAGACGGGAGAGTAAAGAGGTATAATGAATGATAAGGTACTTTGTTCACATTTAGGGATATAGGTGCAAATTCAATAAAGCTTACATTGTCCACTAAAATCGTGTGTGTGTTTGACACGATAGCACATCATTTTGTATTCAGTAAGCGGCTCTACAGGGTGTGTAGAGCCACACAAACACAGTAAACATTGTGGCATGCTAATTACAGCATATGCAGCCAAATTGTTTGCTAATCAACCAATCCAAGATGGAGGAGATATTCAACAAGCTACAAAGCAAGCATGTAGACTCAGTGCTGGTTTTTCATGCAAATTCCAAAACTTACTGGAATGCAGCCACAGAAACTAAACTACATGGAAAGAATGTTAGGGGCTACTGTTGCTCTTATTCATGTGTATGTGCAGCAGGCCCAAGCCTATGCTGGTGCTGCTAATAGACCATAGCTAAGAAGTAGAACTTTTCACATGAGGTGGAAACTGTAGAGTGCTACAGGGTGGACAGAGACACACAATAGGAACTCTGCAACCTCTGTCATCCTCAACTGAAAGCAAGGGCAAACTGTGGGAAACCAGCATCAGTAGAAACTAAAGTATGTGTACTACTTAGAATTTTAGCTACAGAAACATTCCAGAGACCAACAGGGGACATGTGGGGGTGTCACAGGCATCAGCATCCAAGATCCTCCCTCAATTCTTGAATGCTATACTACAGCACAGCAGTGAGTACATATATTTTCACAGTACACCTGAGGATAGAGCCAGAACTATGCATTAGCACACTCCCCGATGTCCTGGGTGTCATATACTGTAAAACAATACACAAATCGTTGAACAGAGAAACAATTTTATATAGCAACACAAAGCTTTCGGATAAAAACCCTTCTTCAGTGCTTAGCATAAAGCCATTAATCAAGCAACGTGCTTTATATAGGAGCCTAACAGTCATATGACAGCAGCCATTGTCATATGACAGCAAATTCTAAAAAATATATATATATTTTTTTAAAAAACAATAATAGCAATGTAATAAAAATATAATGAAAATATATATACATAAATATGTACATGTATATAATTGATATATAAAATTAACACATCTGATTATAACGATACGTTGTATCTTCGCTAAAATTGGTTTCAGGCTAACAGTAGAATTCAGACCTGGAGAACGATCTGCTGTGAGCCTAAGTATCCACTCATACCCCTTAATCTCCAGAATGTTATTAACATCCCCACCCCTAATGGGTGGAGAAACCATGTCTAAAACTCTAAACCTAAAACAATGATTACTTCCATATGTTTTAATATGTTTAAATAACGCATTAGTCTCATACTCCCTCCTAATTTCGGATTTATGCTCAATTATCCGATCTTTTAGCCTATGTGTAGTCTTTCCCACATAAAACGAAGGGCATGCTACACACACAGCTAAATAGACAACATTATTAGTATTACAATTAGCTACAGAATTAAATCTATAATTCTTATTTGTTATTGGATGAGCAAAAAGGAAATTAGGACTATCTGCGATATCTATACAACACGAACATCCTAAACATTTAAAGGTACCAAAACGAGTCAAATTACAATAATTTATACTAGATCTATTATTAGAAACAAAATCCTTATAACAAATCAATCTCTTTATAGTTCTCATATTTCTATACGAAAAATATGGTCTACTATCTAGAAATCTGCTAACATCAGTAGAAGCCATTAACACAGACCAGTTTTTCTCTATAATGTGCTTAATTGAATATATTCTATTACAAAAAGTCATAACATATCTAATTTTATCTTGCTCATATCTATTAACATTCATATTAGAAATTGTATGATAAACATCAATATTCCCAAAATAAGGTTTATATACATATTCTCTATTCTGTATTACACTAGTCTTAAGCTCTAATAGCATTTCATGTTCATATCCATTTTCCAAGAACTCACTAAACATTTCATCCAAATGCATATGAAAAGTTGTATCCATAGTGTTGAGCCTACTGACCCTAGCAAACTGAGCTTTAACCACACCCTTAAAGACATGTGGAGCATGCATGCTATCACGATGTAAATACCTACTTGCATGAACATCCTTTCTGTGGATAGTAGTTTGTAACACCCCACTGTTTAAAGTAACTTTAACATCAAGAAACAAAGCTTCAATTTCAGAGAAGGTCTCCTTAAAAGTCAAAAAAGTGGTAGATGCATTCAAATATGACATAAAATTCATTAAATCATCTGTGGAACCCTTCCATATCATAAAACAATCATCAACAAACCTTTGGTAGAAGCAAATATTATCATTAAGAAAATTAGAACCATTATATATATATTTGGTTTCCCACTGATATAAAACCAAATTTGCATAAGTATTTGCAACCGGTGTGCCCATAGCCACACCAGTGAGCTGCAAATATAGCTGCTGATCAAACATAAAGATGTTATTACTCAATACTAAGTTACTTTAAACAGTGGGGTGTTACAAACTACTATCCACAGAAAGGATGTTCATGCAAGTAGGTATTTACATCGTGATAGCATGCATGCTCCACATGTCTTTAAGGGTGTGGTTAAAGCTCAGTTTGCTAGGGTCAGTAGGCTCAACACTATGGATACAACTTTTCATATGCATTTGGATGAAATGTTTAGTGAGTTCTTGGAAAATGGATATGAACATGAAATGCTATTAGAGCTTAAGACTAGTGTAATACAGAATAGAGAATATGTATATAAGCCTTATTTTGGGAATATCAATGTTTATCATACAATTTCTAATATGAATGTTAATAGATATGAGCAAGATAAAATTAGATATGTTATGACTTTTTGTAATAGAATATATTCAATTAAGCACATTATAGAGAAAAACTGTCCTGTGTTAATGGCTTCTACTGATGTTAGCAGATTTCTAGATAGTAGACCATATTTTTCTTATAGAAATATGAGAACTATAAAGAGTTTGATTTGTTATAAGGATTTTGTTTCTAATAATAGAGCTAGTATAAATTATTGTAATTTGACTCGTTTTGGTACCTTTAAATGTTTAGGATGTTCGTGTTGTATAGATATCGCAGATAGTCCTAATTTCCTTTTTGCTCATCCAATAACAAATAAGAATTATAGATTTAATTCTGTAGCTAATTGTAATACTAATAATGTTGTCTATTTAGCTGTGTGTGTAGCATGCCCTTCGTTTTACGTGGGAAAGACAACACGTAGGCTAAAAGATCGGATAATTGAGCATAAATCCGAAATTAGGAGGGAGTATGAGACTAATGCATTATTTAAACATATTAAAACATATGAAAGTAATCATTGTTTTAGGTTTAGAGTTTTAGACATGGTTTCTCCACCCATTAGGAGTGGGGATGTTAATAACATTCTGGAGATTAAGGGGTATGAGTGGATACTTAGGCTCATAGCAGATCGTTCTCCAGGTCTGAATTCTACTGTTAGCCTGAAACCAATTTTAGCGAAGATACAACGTATCAAGTTATAATCATATGTGTTAATTTTATGTATCAATTATATACATGTACATATTTATGTATATATATTTTCATTATATTTTTATTACATTGCTATTATTGTTTTTTAAAAAAATATATATATATTTTTTTAGAATTTGCTGTCATATGACTATGGCTGCTGTCATATGACTTTTAGGCTCCTATATAAAGCATGTTGCTTGATTAATGGCTTTATGCTAAGCACTGAAGAAGGGTTTTTATCCGAAAGCTTTGTGTTGCTATATAAAATTGTTTCTCTGTTCAACGATTTGTGTATTGTTTTTCGTTCTTGGATTCCAGCGTTTGGTGGTGTGCCATATACTGTACACATGTAGAAATTAAAGCACCACCTGGGAAACAGGGAAGGGTGTACATAAATAGAAAGGGTTACCACTCCATTAATTGCCAGGTCATGTGTAACACTAAAGAATCATCCTGAATGTGTGTGATGGCAACCCAGGCAGTTACCATAGCTGACAAATCTGGTACACCTGTCAACAGTATGAGATGTTCACTAAGAGGGATATCCCACAGGGTCATTTACTGGGGATGC
This sequence comes from Protopterus annectens, assembly GCF_019279795.1. Taxonomy (NCBI): domain Eukaryota; kingdom Metazoa; phylum Chordata; order Ceratodontiformes; family Protopteridae; genus Protopterus; species Protopterus annectens. Next base: position 352,612,438 of record NC_056730.1, on the reverse strand, counting down.
AGGTTATGCACTAGAACCATGGCTGATGATACCCATCAGAAATGCACACACACCAAATGAAGAACCCTATAATGAGCCACATGCTCAAACAAGAAATATCATAGACCATATGTTTGATAGCTGAAGTCATGGTTCCAGTGCTTAGACACAACTAGGAGAGACCTGCACTACAATCCCCATACAAATGCTGAAATATTCACTGTCTATGCCATGCTTCACAACATTATCCTGAGAGAATAGCTTCAGCAGGATAGCAAGGGGAACGGTCACACAAACCACCACCACTTGCAAGGTTACCAAAGCCACACGCAGGTTAGGAGTCAGAGGGAGGACCAGCAGCCACTGTGGGTATAGACAGACATAGGCATGCACAATATGCCCTCCCACTGGCCAACATACAATGGATAGCACACATGCTGACCACTTAGGGGACTAAGCTTTCATTTTACACACATACATACATACATACATACATACATATGGTAAAATTGATGCCAGGCAATGCTTACAACTTTTACTTACCCATGTAATGGCTATGTACTGCTGTCATCAGACAAAGTCCACCCTGAACTTAAACTCTTGCAATTGCCGGATTTCCAAGATAAGTTTTGAGCCTGGAATAGAAAAATAAATGTCTAAGAATTCAAAGGAATGGCATATCCTTACATACCATTACTTGGTAATGTAAGTAAGTACTGAAATTCAAGAAACGTTAAAAAATAACTCCAAAATCCATGACAGAAGGGAATTAAGCAAACAATTAGGACTCCAGTTGTAAAATAAATCACACACTTTTAATCATGAGATGTTTTTCATCCAACAATTCCACTTGAACTTCATCAGATAACAAAAACAAGTACAAAAACCACTTCTATTTTAAAATATCCCTCCTAAACTAATCATGTGACATGAAGCATCTTCTTTTAAAGGACTAACACTGTTAAAATGTGTTCACATAAGTAACCATTTTAATAAAACTTTTCTTTAAAAATGCATATTAAATTAAATTAAACATCAACGTAACTTATAAAACATATAAATAAATTCTACCTCATTACATTTTTCAATTTTAATAAACAACTAATCAAGCACATGCCTTTTAGTCCTGGATGGCTATAGGCATTTAAGCATACTTGCCATAAAAGTTCTAACCATTCCACCTCCAGTGTAATGGGTCCACCTCTTGGGTTCCTAATGACTGGTTCTATGACATGGAACTTAAAATTGTGATTTGAGTACAGTGAAACATGTTTCGCTAGTGCATTCTCAACTTTGCTTTTACTCATACTATATAAGTGCTCATATACTCTTTCCTTAAGTTTACGCTCAATCGTACCTATTTAGAAAGAGGAACAAAGTTGGTATTTAGCGACATATGCAACCATTCTCGAATTACAATTAAATTTACCCCTACAGGTCAACTTTAAACCATTAACTACCACATTTTGACCCAATTCCATATACTTACAATAAGAACAATTCTCATACCAGTACATACCCGGATTTTTATTTCTTACCTTTTTATCACATTCAAGTAAATTTTTCAAGTTGGCCCCTTTCATTAATATAAATGTAGGTCTCATTCCTAGTTTTCCTACCATTTCCTTGTCATCTACTAATAAACTCCAATTTTTGTTAACAATTCCTTTTATATATGCACTTTCCAAGTTAAATGTCATTACAAATCCCATATTAAAATTGGGATGTATACCTTCACTGGTGTCCATTTTATCATTATTAATGCCTATGGTACAGTTAAGTGTGTCCATTAAGCTCTGGTTTAAATTATCACTACTTTGTTCCCTGTTTAGAATAGGTTTATAAAAACCATTAATTCTTTTGGTTTTTACTTCTCTTACCAAGTCGTCCAGTAAAAAAAGATGGATAAGCTCACCTCAAGAACATCTGTTTGAGATGTAGACATTCACTATCACACTTGCCTTTGATTGACACCATTCTTGCTGCTCTGATGAGTTGGCCCTTCACTACTGAGCATTTTTGGTACTGAGGGTGTGCACTCGTATAATGCAAGAAGGTGTTTGAAATATGTGTTCTCCCTAAAAATCCTAGTGATTTATCTACCCTCATCTTCTTTTTTACTTAATTCAATGTCCAAGAAAGAAATAGTGTGTTCTTGGAAGTTGCATGTAAATTGCAAAAATGTAGAAGTGTTGTTAAAATATTGAACCAGATTAAAAGCATCCAGTTCATTTCCTATTAATATTTTCATCCTTTTCAAACAGCGGAATTATTTACAAACTATTGGGATAGCCATGGGGTCACCTTGTGGGGCAAGGTTTGCCAACTTGGTGATGTCCCACTGGGAACATGAATATATATTTGAAAACAATCAAGTGTCGAGTAAAATCCATTTTTTTCACTCGCTATTTGGATGATATCTTCATCATAATAAAAGAGAATGAATGATGGTAAATGGCTCTTCAATGGTGCGGTTACCTCCATGCAATGCTGCTTAAACATCCTGCACTAATGTAACACACAGTGAATGTAGAATAAAGAATTATGTAATTGCATTATAAATACCTATTTAAAACAATTAGATAAATTTGATGCACGTGGATTCAAACCCTGTATTACCTGGACTCCAAAAGAAATCTGTCAGTGCATTTACACCTGCTGCCACAGAGTCAGCTAGGCAGCAGGTGTGTTCCTTACACTCAATACTATCCATTCTGCTGACTGCCACGCCTCTTTACTTAACATGATTGCCCAGAGGTAAGCAAACCAATAGAACTCTCTTAATTTTATAATTAGGCAAAAGTTCATGTTTGCTCACCACTTTACTATGCACAAACTGGAAAAGCAGTATAAATGTGTATCTTCATGAGAAAAACTTTGCCATCATTTGTGCAAACCAGCTGCTCGGTGGTGCGCTATGGAAAGTGCACAGTAGTGTGCATTACTGCTGTTTACTGCCCATTTAGTCTTCATCCCATGAAAGTACATTTAAAAAGACAAACAAAGGGAAGGCACTTTTTAAGGAAAAAACACATATTTACACTGTAGCCATGTGTTACCTGCAGCCATGCACTTGAAAATTGGTCTCTCAGTGCTTTTTTCCAAATGTGTCAACTACACTACAGAAATAAATAAAACTGCTTTCTTATATACCATGTATATCTTTATACTGACAATACACATTCAGATTTTCCAATACTTATATTATTGTGGACAGCTGTTTGCATATAGCTTGCAAAGCTGTTTTTTTAAGGTATACCTGCACATTGGAAACACAAAAGCAAATGCTACACTTTCCACATCAATCAATCTGTTAACATGCAGATCTTTAATATCTTGACACTTATACATGGCTAAACATCCATTTCAGACAGGCTTCCCTACATCTTCTCTCAAACATACAATGCTGCTGCCATGCACAATAAACTATCCTGCAGCATTATAAAAGATAGATTTGTGCTGTGGGGCTTACATTAAATAATTAAATACTGAGTTGTCTAGTAGGAGTACTTAAGCAGAGGTTCTAATCTGTCTGCAGTTAACTGGTGTGTGTGTGTGTGTGTGTGTGTGTGTGTGTGTGTGTGTGTGTGTGTGTGTGTATGTGCATCTAGTCAGAAGAGCATAACTGTGTATCCTGCAGTTATCAGTACAATTCCATGAAGCACTAATATTTTGACAGTTGTATATGTCTACACATCCATTTCATAAAGGCCTCCCAACATCTTCTCTCAAATATCCAATGCTTATGTCATCAACTATAAATTGTCCTGCAGCATTGTAAAAGTCAGACTTATGCCTTGATGCTTGCATTAAGTACTGAGTTCTCTAGTTGGTGTACCTAAGTTAGGTAGGGTTTTTAATCTCACTACAGTCAACTGGTGTGCGAGTATGTGGGTCTGTCTGTCTAGTCAGAAGAGCATAACTGTGTATCCTTTGGTCACCAGTACAATCCCATAGAATACCGATATTTTAAATGTTGTACATGCCTACATATCCTTTTAATGCAGCTCTCACAACATCTAGCATCAAACATCCAATGGTAATGTCATCCACTATGAATTATCCTGCAGCATTGCAAGTACTGTGCTTTGTAAATAGGTAGATAGTTAGTGGTTCTATTCTCACTGTGGACAATTGGTATGTCTGTGTGTGTGCTCACTTGGTTGACATTTGAGAGAGCATTTTATACCAGCCTGCCAGACACTTATTTCTTCTCACCAGACACTGCTGATGTCATCAGCTATAAAGTGTTGTTGGACTTGTGCTGTGGTGCTTATGTAAAATACTGTGCCTTATAAATAGGTAGTTAGGTCTTCTATCCTCACTGTGGTCAATTGTGTATACAGTTAGCAATCACTATGTTGACAATTTTAGAACAATATATGAGTTCACAGCTATGTCAAACCCTACTCCAAACATCTCATTGTAGCATACAATGATGATGTCATCCTGTATAACATACACTATGACAGTATTCAAGACATACCTGTGCTGCGGTAGTAACATTGACTACTGTGTTTGCAAACTAATCTGACAGCAAGTGATTTGTGTGCCTATACATACATCTATCACATGTTAGACAATTTTACACAGGAATGTGACTTCACATCCATTTTTTACACTCCCCCCAGCATGTTCTCTTCAGCAAACAATAGTGCTCTCATACTCCATAAAGTGCAATGTGACAGTGTTACAGTCAGACATATGTTGTGTTGCTACTGTGACATTGCATGGCATTTATATTCTATACCTTCACAGGTGTAATGTCCAAATCAGGCCCAGTCTACTGCTGTGTGCGTGTGGTTGGTGGTATGTTATGGCCATTGTTTGATCTTTGGAATCATTCTTCACTACACTACCACTTAGAAAACCTTTCATGTAGCCACATGCATCCAGCATCCTCCTTTTTCCACTGGCCATATGACATCCTTCCTGCAGAGGAGTGGAAGATGTCCTCATGTCAAATATGCATATGCACATCATGAAGCAGACTCTTTCCATGAGTCTCTGCAAGCCATCTCAAGACTACTGCATGTGTGATTGCTAATTATGTAATGGTGTGGTGCACATGCCCCATATGGACAGTGGCAGGATATAATGCAGTCAAACAAGTATACATATATTCACAATAGACTTACTATTTTCCATAATATAGATATATATATATATATATATATATATATATATATAGAAAGAGATGTTTTACAAGGTATAGTAATGGCTAGGATTTCATGTCATATTGTTCATTAGCCTAATAATGTCCTATGATCCTATGACCGGTTGACATGTCAATGTTGCTGTCACTGACATGAGGTACACTGAGGTGTGGAGTCTTACAATCTTTGATGTGATCTAATGTATTCATTCCACTGATGCCATTGCAACACATGCTCCTTCTTTAACAGCTGTAGCAGTATGCTCCTGAGAACTGTTGACATGGTATGATACACTGTTATGTATATTGGTAGCGTATTAGGACATTGTTTTTGTAGTGGAGCAAATTAACCTTCTACACAGTTCACATTCCGCCATCGCAGTGACATTTGCTGTATGGCACAAGTTTGCATGTGTCTATATACCATCATTAAATCTTTTGTGACTGGCATCAGTATAGATTCATATTGATTACATGGTCTCATAAGTCTTGTCTCATACACATGGTTGTTATGCTGTGATATACACAACTAATGTATCACATGTTTTGATACAATTGCATCCTTGTGGAATTCATTGTCTGATAGTTGTGTTACTACACCCAAGGATTACTGAGGTGGTCAGCAGCACCACTGCATGACTATTAGCATTTGTGTCAGGAAAGGTTCTGCATGAACCACAAACAACTGATCTCTAATGTGTCCTGATATGACATCAGACCACTCAAACATAGCTTGCCTGTTAAATACATATAGGCATATGTTGTGCAAGTAATGTAAGTATGTGACATTAGTACAATTGTACGACATACATAGCAACAATGTGTGGAATGTGATGAATGACTAAGGCTGTATGGAGGTCTTGTCACAAATCATGTATTCCAATATATATGAAATGTTAAGTGAAATACACAACTAAGCACAGATCTGTGTGTGGATGTCAGCAGACATACCCACCTATAAAACATAGACAATTTGCTAGGTGACAGTTTGTCTCACATGTCACCATCATGTCACCACTTGCCATCAGCCAAAGTATACATGCAAACATTACTCAGATGTTCATCGTGTTTCACTGTTGCAGTCATTACACTTGGGTTATCATGCTGGCAGGTGACCCGCAGTCGGCCCGAGTTCCAAAGTCTTGGTCCGGCATCGGTTGCTGTCACCTCTTCCCTGTCGTCAGTGCACCAGGGGTATAAAAGCTGCAACCGACGCCATTTTCTCCAGTCTTTCTTGCCTCGTGGTGCCCAAAGCAAAAGCAGTTCGCAAGTGCCGGTCGGCCGACTCCTGAGATTTTCGAATTCGAGTTTCAGAACCGAAGTCTTCAATAAAGCTAAGTACCGCGTTGGGGAAACTTTTTCTTGCTCCAGACCGATGTCAGTAAAAGTTAATAATTATATTTCTTGTGGGAAGCAAATACCTCATAAGGACTTTCACTCTTACTGTATTCCTTGCCTAGACCCTGACCACGATGTTACCAGTTGTCGGTTTTGTGCTAGATTCAATAAACGCACTATTAAACGTCGGTTCAATTTTGCTTTACATTATTTTGGCCGAAGGTTTAATTACATAATGCCATCGGAACAACTGATGACCAGAATTTATAAAAAATGCAAAGACAAAGAAAAGGACAGGCATCTGAGGTCCAAAACCGATGATGAAGTCTCTTCAAGGCCAGTCGCCGGTTCGCTGGTTCTCAGTGAGGCGCTTTCGCAGCCCCTGGCACCTGCTACCTCAGAGCCACAGGCCGTAACTGACAGCCACGTGGAGACACCGAGGCCTGTGGAAACTCAAAGTATTGGGCCTACGGAAACTATTCCCTCAGAAGGGTTCAGAGCTGCTGAGCAGGCATCGTCTTCTGTGGGTGTTTTCAGACCTTCACAGCTTACAAGTAAGCCCACTACAGCAGTCAAGGCAAAGTCAAAAACACCATTAAAGACAAGGAAACAAGTACAGCATTCTCCTGAACAGTCATCCATGCCAAAGAAACAGATGCTTAAAATGGCCGAAGACCTAATTACTTTAATCAGGGGTTCCCATCCCCCTCCTGACAAAAGGCCTAGGCAAGACACTGACTATGATTCCTCTGACCAGGTTTCCATTTCCTCTGATTCCTCTTCTGATCAGCGATATTATCTCCCTCCCTATAAGGACTGTGATGCAGAAGAGTCTATACCTTCAGCCTCTCCGCCTGAGGATTATTCTTTTGGGGAAACCCTGCACACCATGAGGGAGCATTTCCATTGGGAGAGCCAGGATTATTCAGAATCCAAGAAAAGGCTCAGATACTTCCTTTTTTTGCCTCAGCACAGGCCCCTGGCTATCCCCCCTGTGCTTGATATTGTTGATGATGTTTTTTCTGAATCCAGTCTGTCTCCTGATTCTTTACCCCCTGCACCAGTCAAGCCAGACAGGTACTACAGGGTCCCTGACTGTCATAAATTTCTTTACAAAAACCCCACTGCAGACCCAGAAACAATTTCTCAGGGTCCTAAAGGGGTTAAGGCTTCCACTGCTAAAAATCCTGTCCCCTCCGATAGGGATTCCAGAGCTCTGGACAGATGGGGGAAAAAGTTTACACTTCTGCTACTTTAGCTGTAAGGGCTTTAAATTGCCAGTTTCACATGCTTAAATATCAACAGTACCTCATGTCATTGTTAAAACAGAAAACCCTGACAGTAAGGAAATGCAGGATTTATTGCATGCAATTGAACAAGTGGGAAAGCATACTTTGCAATGTGGTTTTGATTCATTAGAGGCTTCTTGTAGAGCCGCAGTTACAGGCTCTGTTATTCAAAGGCATGCTTGGTTGAAAGAACAAAGTTTACCTGGCCATGTTAAAGTCAAATTATTGGATGCTCCACTACAGCATGATACTTTGTTTGGTGTTAAGGCAGAAGAAGTGTTAAAGAAAATGGAGGATAAAGCAAAATTAATGTAGACAGTGAAGGATTTCTTACAGGTTCAACCACCTAGATTAAGCAGAAACTGGCCTTCAAAAAATTGGTCCTTTCCAGTGTCAGACAGGCCACAAAGAGGCAGATACAGATGCCAAGCGGCAGATCTCAGCCCCAAGGCTCCTACACACCTAAACAATGGGGTGCTTCATCCCCCAAAGGAGGGGAAGACAAATCACAACCTTATAGGAAACAGTCCCAGTGACTTCACTCTTCAAATGCCAAGCATTTACCTTTTGGCAGCACCCCTAGGGGGAAAGCTAGCACTTTTCTCAAAAAATTGGCACATAATCACCCAGGGCCAATGGGTGCTGAATATTGTTTCTCAGGGTTACAGGTTCCACTTCCACACGCTTCCAAAATCAAAAGGTATGCCAGACCTGCCACAAAACCAATGGGCAGAGGCCCAAAAACAGATTGCTGCTCTTATGGACATGGGAGCTATTCAAAGAGTTCCACAGCAAGAACAGGGACAAGGATTTTACTCAAGACTTTTCTTAGTACCCAGAAAGGACAAAGCCTGGAGACCAATACTGGACCTGTCAATCCTAAATACTTTCCTGGATGTTCCAAAATTCAAAATGTTAACACTACAGCAACTTCTGCCCATGCTGGGCAAGAAGGCTTGGCTAGTTACTTTGGACCTCAAGGAGGCATACTTGCATGTCCCAATCAGACAATCTTGCAGAAGATACCTCAGATTCATAGCAGGCTCAATGCATTACCAATTCTCTGCACTGCCCTTTGGCTTATCTACTGCGCCCATGGTCTTCACAAAATGCCTGGCACCAGTAATTGCATTTTGCAGACAAAAAGGAATTCAAATATATCCCTACTTGGACGACTGCCTTATTCAAGCAGAGAGCAAGGACATTCTTCTAAAGCATCTGGCATTTGTAAAAAGATTACTAATTTGCCTAGGGTACACAGTAAATGAAAAGAAATCAAAACTAGTGCCCTCTCAAGAGATAATATTCCTGGGTGCAAGCTTAAATACAACAGCCCAGATGGCTTACCTCACGCCAGACAAACAAAGGCAACTGACTCATTACTTTCAAATGATGGCAACAAAAACCCAGCTACCTGCAAAAAAAATTCTGCAGGCCCTGGGCTTCATGGTATCCTGCATTCTACTAATTCCATATGCAAAACTGTATATGAGGAAACTACAATGGTATCTAAAAAGTGTTTGGACTCAGCATTGTCACAGCCTGGAAACAATCATAACTTTAATTCCCTGCCTACAACAGGAGTTTTGATGGTGGTCCCAGGCCTGTCACCACAACAAAGGACAGCCTTTCACCTTACCCACAGCCAGGCAGACAATAACAAAGGATGCATTGGATTATGCCTGGGGGGCACATATGGCAGGAAAATGTATTCAGGGCATGTGGCCCAAGGAACAAGTGCATCTTCACATCAATCAAAAAGAGATGCTAGCTGTACAGAATGCCCTGACAGCTTTCAAGGACCTACTACATCCAGTACAACTATTACTAAAGACAGACAATACCACAGTTATGTGGTACATAAACAAGCAAGGGGGCACACATTCCTACCCCCTATGCAGGCAAGCCATGACTTTGTAGAACAAAGCACTGACCTATCAAGTACATCTGCAGGCACAATTCCTGCCATGAACAAAAAATACACTGGCAGAAGAACTAAGCAGAAATCTCATGGATCCTCACGAATGGAAACTAAATCCACAGGTGTTCAGCAAGATAACAAGGAAATGTGGATGCCCAGACATAGATCTTTTTGCCCCCCCTCACAATTACCAAATACAGAAATTATGCACAAGAACTTATCACTCTCAAGCATGGAAAGTGGATGCTCTATCATTCAGCTGGAAAGGCCTAACAGTCTATGCCTTCCCTCTGATGCCTCTTCTTACCAAGGTGCTCCTAAAAGTCAGACAAGAAAGGCCAAAAATTATCCTGATTGCCCCAGACTGGCCACGCCAGCACTGGTACCCAATCCTAAAGAACTTGTCTCAAGGCCCAGCTTGACTTCTACATCAAATTCCTCACCTTCTGACGCAACAAAACAATCAGATTCTGCACAGTCAACTCAGAACCTTAAATCTGGCAGCATGGCAGATAATGTAGCCACTCAGACTGCACCTCTCTCTAAAGCTGTTATGGATGTCATTTTAGAAGCCAGGAGGCCCAGCACTAGGAAATCTTATGCAGAAAAATGGAAGAGATTCTGTGCTTGGAACCAGGCACAAGGCCTCGAACCACTTGTCCCTAATATAACTCAGATTTTACAATACCTAACTGAGATGCTGGACAAAGGCCTATCTTTCTCATCAATTAAAATCCATGCCTCTGCCATTTCAGCTCATTACAATACGGAACCTCCTATTTTTTTACATCCACTACTACGACAGTACCTCAGAGGGGCAAAAAATATAAGACCGCCAAGGAGAGCACCAGTACCAACTTGGGATGTCAATTTTGTTTTTAGAAAAACTCACACTGCCTCCTTTTGAACCAGCCAGCACAGCTGATCTAAAATTCTTATCATGGAAAACTGCTCTGCTCCTAGCAATAACTTCAGCAAGAAGAGTCTCAGAGTTACAGGCATTAATGGCTGTGGAACCTTTCGTCATTTTCCATCAGGACAGGGTTTCTCTTAGGACAAACCCAACATTCATGCCAAAAGTGGTCTCCAATGTGGTCTTGAACCAAATCATTAATTTACCTACTTTCTACCCAAATCCCCAGAATAAAGGGGGGAGACTTCTGCATGCTTTGGATATACACAGACAGCTACGATTCTACTTGGACAAGACAAAAGCCTTCAGAAAAACTGAGCATTAGGCCTAATTCTACCAGAGCAGCAGCCACTTCAGCAGCTTTTCTCAGAGGAGTACCAACCAAAGACATTTTAGAAGCTGCAACCTGGAGCTCAGCGCACACTTTCACCAAGCACTACCACTTATCTCTCTACTCTAAATCTAGAGCAGGCTTTGCCACTGCAGTTCTGCAGGGCCTGGTAGCCTCTCCCAATCCAATTTAGACCCAGCCGCCCAACCTCAGCTTTGGGATTCTACCCAAGTGTAATGACTGCAACAGTGAAACACGATGAACATAGTACAGTTGTGTACCTACCATAAATGTAGATGTTCAAGTGTATTCACTGTTGCAGTCCAGGTTACTCACCCACCATCCCCCTTTTCATTGCTGGGACTTTTCTGTACTTCTCAACTCTATACAACCTATGTGGTGTATTTGCTTGTAGATGAAGGAAATGTTTACAGTAATATATGCATAGTTTTTGGCATATTTTTATCTTTCCAGCCTTCTTATCTGGGGGCACCTGACATCTGGGGAAAGAAAAACTGAAGAAAATGGTGTCGGTTGCAACTTTTATACCCCCTGGCGCACTGATGTCAGGGAAGAGGCGACAGCAACCGATGCCGGACCAAGACTTTGGAAATTGGGCCGACTGTGGGTCGCCTGCCAGCAGGATAACCCAAGTGTAATGACTGCAACAGTGAATACACTCAAACATCTACATTTGTGGTAGGTACACAACTGTACTTTATTATTCTCAGGAGGGTAGCACAAAAGCACTGTCTCTATGGCTAATAACAGAGAAGAAATGGACACTGACAACATCACAGGTTGCCTATAGAGTGACATAAAACCTGACCTACCAAACACAGTTTGTTCCATATATTAACACAGCCTCCAGGCAGTCTTTGTTCCCATAGAAGGGTGTACAACAGCATGCATTCTTCTGACTCGTGGGGACCCTAACTTGTTTCATGGAGATATAGACCTATTCTGATTTTCCTCATCTATGAGGTAGGCCAAAGCATCATCATGGACCTTCACTAAAAGGACACAGGTAATATCCTGACTGTGTGCTAAATCCAAGTTTGATTTGTTCATGCTACATCATGTCTGTTACATCTGTTCCCTGTCTTCAAGAAGGTTATGAAGAGCATGCATTATGAAAACACTATCATCCTGTGTGACTTGACCTGACCAAGGCATTTGAAACAAATCAACAGTCAGATATTTACAGAGAAACTGTCACAAGTGTCCATAAATACCTCCGTCACCAAGTGGGTAGACAACTGGAACACATACATGACAGATAAATATGCTGCAATGTGTGAAGTCACCTCTGTCTAGAGTGCAATGACCAAGTCTGTACCTCTGGGCTCTGTGGTAGGCCCTTTCCAGTCCATTATTTAGGTGTCAAACATTTTATTTTATTTTATTTAACATTTGTTAATCAGGTTAGTCCAACTGAGCACATGCTCCTTTGCAGTGGAGACCCGAGGAGAAAAGCTCCAAAAGTAATTCTTAAAAAATAACACAAGTTAAAACATTAATTAGATAACATTCAGTACAGTAAAAATGGAGCATAATTGTTAACATATATAGAGATAGCATAGATATATATATATATATAGAAATACATATAATTTGAAAACAAGTACAAGGAGGAGTATGCAATTAGCAGTCAAGAATTTTTAAGATTAAGTAGATTTGACAAAGAGAAAGAAAGAATGAGAATGAGAGTGGTCAGGTAGGATCTTGACAGGGGCAGATCCAATTTTTCTGGAAGAAGTGTTTTAGCTCCTTTTTGAAACTGTTAGTTTGTGTGATGTTACACAAGTTAGGGGGGAGGTTGTTCTAGACTTTTGTTATGGATGATTTATGTAAGAGATTGCCTATGTTCATTTTGGGTGTGCACGTTTCTAGAAGACGTTTTTCTGAGCTGCGGAGAGGATGAGCAGTGGAATAGTAGGTAACTAGGTTGGTGAGAGATGGACAAGCAGTGGGTTTATTTAGTATGAGGTGGATTAAATGTAGTTGGGATAGTTTGAGATGGTGGGAGTATTCAAGCCATTATACCTTATGGAGAGCTATGTAATGGTGGGTAAGATTAGGTAAGTTGGCTGCAAATTTCTCAATTTTATTGTAGGTTTGTTCTACCCTGGAGAGTAGGCAGGATTGAAGGTTGGTAAGAACTGGCGATCCATAGAGGAGGCTTGGAAGGAGATAGGCTTGGGCAACTGTGTGTCCAGAAACTGCAGAGAAGAATTTTGAATTGCGGTATAGCATGCCAAGTTTTTGGTTAGTTTTCTTAATTGTTTAGTGAATGTGCAAGTCAAATTTTAGTTGGTCATTAATAGTCATTTCGAGTAATTTTGTGTGAGTGTCTACGTTTATGATAGTATTATTTAGTGAAGAGCTAGAGAATGTGGTCTTTAGGTGGTCATTGTTTTGGGGGAGAAAGAGAAGTAGTTTTTTTTTGGGGGGGGGCCAGTTTAAAATAAGTTGATTATCATTTAGCCAGGTTTCAACAAGATGGAAAGATTGTTGAGTATGTATCTGAAGTTGTAAAATTGAGTTGGAGGTTGTGATCAGAGTGGAGTCATCAGCATATTGTATGAGGCTAGAGAGGGGATGGAGGAGTGTAAGCCATTAATAAAGATGTTAAAGAGAAGGGGTCCAAGAATAGAACTCTGGGGTATGCCAGGTTGTATAAGTAAAAAGAAGAGCAGGAATATTGCATCTTACTGATCTCATCTGTCACTGAGATAACTGGAGAACCATGAGAGAGTTGAGCTGGATAGATTAAGGTTAGCCATTTTTTACAGAAGTTTGGGATGTTATGCCATATCAAATGCCTTAGATAAGTCTAGGAACAGACAGGAGACTAATTTATTATTTTTCCTAGCTTCAGCAATGGTGTGAGTGAAGGATAGAAGGGCTGTAAAGGTGCTGTGGTGAGGTTGAAAGCCATGTTGGGTTGTGGTGAGATGTTTGTTTTGGAGGAGGAAGTTAAGTATCTGGTTGTGAATGCAGTTTTCTAGAATCTTGGATAGTGGAGAAAGTATAGCAATAGGCTGGTAATTACAGGGATCACTGGAGCTGCCGCCTGTGTGAAGGGGGTTAATGTAGAAGGATTTCCAGATTTTGGGTACAATAGCTTCTTTAATAGATCGATTAACAAGAATTGAGACTGGATAAGCGATAGAGTTTGCTGCAAGCTTGAGGAAGTGAGGAGGGAGTTTGTCAGCAGACAGAGAACAGGGTTTAAGTTTGAGAAGCAGAGTCTTTATGTAGGAAGTAGAAATAGGGTTGAGGGAGAACCTTGTGTCATTGATTGCAGTCTGGGGTGGTGTATTTTGAGGGGGATTGTGGCTTGCATTAGACAATTTGCTGATGGAGTCTATGAAAAACTGGTTAATGAGAGAGGCGATGTCTTGGTTAGAGAGGTTAGGATAGGGATTGGGAGTCTGAAGTTTACCAGGGTATAGGATAGAGTTAATACTTCTCCAGAAACTTTTGGGGTTCAATTGAGCAGTGGTATGTGTCTTGGTATAGAAAGTCTTTTTATCATTGTATATTTGCTTTTCTTGGTGTGGTTCCTAAATTCTTTAAATAGTTGGAGGTAGGTGGGGGATTTACTTTTTTTGCCAAATTTTCCAGGCATTGTCTCTTTTATGCATTAGTTTACGAGTGTCTTTACTGAGCCCGGGGGAGTGTAATTTAATTTAATTTTTTTTGTTTATGTTTTTTGTTAAATGTTAAATGTTTATTTATAAACATCAAAAATGACTTACACACCCTTTCTCCAACCAGCTTTGTGGAGGACTTCAAGTTGTGGACAATTATTGAATCCAAGTATGGTATTGGTATAATGCAGAGACACTATCAACACACACAAAGGGAGTGATGCCACAGCCATGGGGAACAATAGATGAAGGAAACTCATGGGGGGATTAGTTCCATTAAGAATGCAGATACAAAGGATAATTACAATATGGACAACATACCACTCTAAGCAGGCCAAGTGGTATGCACACCTTTCATCTAGCTGGAATTGCTCATGTTACATTTTGAGGGAGGTGTGATTGATTCCCCTCAGAGATTGATGAATCATAATGGTTATACAAGTGTGTTCTTGCAGAGCCATCTAAGGTCACTGACAATCACATATGTTATATCAAACACATGGGATTACTGGTGGCATTATTCTGATATTGTCCCTGATTGTGCATGCTCCTGTCTACTGTTGTCCATGTGCCTGTTACTATGTGTCCTGTTTGACTGAGTCCTATGCTGACATTACATTCATATTCAGGCAACTCATTTTGCACAGCTTCACAATATGCACACAATGCCTATTGTATATACCATCCCTGATATATGCCCCTTCCATTGTTCATGTCAGGATGCTTATATATCACAAAGTATCCACTCCATTGATTTGTCACTTTGTGTGACAGTCACATAAAATACAATAACTGTTCAGTCTGTACTGTATCATGTCAATATGTGATTAGTGTTCATGCTACAACTGTCTTCATTGACATGCCCTCATCTGTTGTACATTACCATGTTTCAACTGTCCTCTTTCCCTGTGTTCATTCCTGCAATTAATCTGTGTGTCCCTTTTCAATACACACACTTCCCTGACTATTTATTTATAATACAGTCTATGTACCCTTACTGATCATTTACACAACTTTTACTCAGTATGCCTGACACAGGTTTCCAGAATACAGTATGTGTTTACACTTTCTTATAATGTATTAAAACTATATACGATGCTTTATTAATAAACCTGGTAGTTTTTGGCTTTCTGCAAAAATCCGACAGACCTAGTTTGCCCATAGGTAAACAGGTTTACATGAATGCTGCTGTCCATGTTGCTATACACTGTTTACTGGCCAGCAAAACTGTTGAAACCACTCTTGTTTACATTTGAACATGGTGTACAGCATGCATATGTAATTAGCACTGCTGCTCACTGCACAAACACGTAAACTCTGTGTAGGCTTCGCTCTAAGCCTACATGGAGTTTATTGAACCCCCATGATAGTTTATTCTTGGTTTGAGCAAGAACGGAGCCAGATTTTAGCTAGGGAGGGAGGGTATTGACCTGAGGGATACAGGTAAGGTGTTCCAAGCCTTATTAGCCTTGTATGAATGAGTACAGCAATGGACAGCAGATTTGATATACTTTTTAGACAGACATGAGTTTTTAGTCACTGGATCACAATGACCAACTGGGAACATAGTTGTGTAGAATGTTTTTTAGTGCTAGACAGGCAAATGGATGCTGCATAATTTTATAGGTGGTAAGAAGCTGTGTATATGTTAATTGATGAGGAAGTTCTAACCAGATTAGTCTTTTTAGTGCTATGGAGTAGTGGGTTCTGAAAGGGGTACTTGCTGCAAAATTAGCAACTTTGTTATAGCACTGTTCAAATTTTAAGATAAGCTCTGTAGTGAGTTCAAAACCAGCTACAGAAGACACTGAGCCATTGCATAATTTCCTAAACAAACATAATTTCAATTTAAATCCTCTAAACAAGCAAGCTATGCTATACACACTGCAGGAAAAGGAAATCCTTTTATTATGCCACATCCCTTGTGTAACACTCTCTTAGGGATTGAGACAGAACCCTGCTTCTTGTATTCAGAACTGTGCTAAAAGGTACTGTTAACACAATGTAGTACTAGGGTATTCAGGCACATTAGCAGCAATGAGGAAATACCTTATTAACGGCTAACTTGCATGTCTCTGAACTGCTAACTACCATGAGTACACATCAGAACTTTCCTGCAGTAGATATCAGTGGCATCTGATGCATCATGTTAGCACACTCACACCCCATTCACTCTGCCATACACAATAGACACATTCAAATACACATACATACATACACAGAAACACACACACTCATATACACACACACACACACACACACACACACACACACACACACACACACACACACACACACACACACACACACACACACACACACCACATAACTCATACCTGTCCCTGTGTTGTCCCTGATGTGTCCTTTTGGTAAATCTATATTGATTACAATCAGTCATTAAAGCCAGACATTAGAGTTTCATACTTCATAATTTGCAGTAAATCCATTGTAGTGCAGATGCTGTTATACTAGTGACTTTCTAAGTTTGTAGGAGGCATAGTTACAGTCCTTCTCTGCTTTTTTCCCACCATTAATTTTAGCGTTGCCTTGATGTCCTATGCTTAAAGGGTGAGAATCATTCTTGATATGCCATCTTCCTCTCCTTAGTACATCATGAACTGTTCAGATGCTCATTATATGTGAAAAAACCCTGCTGCACTGAATTATCAGTTAGTGCAGTGGGTTAATGCTGAGTTTTCCTCTGGCAAGGCTGCAAGGTTCAGCGCTTTTCTTAGTGCCTTTAAGGCACACTACTTGCAGGTATCTTTGGTGTCCAATGGTTTGTGCCCCCCTGATTGCTGTTATTTTTAAGTGCAGTTAAGGCACAAGATGTACAAATTCACCCTGGTGACTAGTGGTTCCCTGATCCATGTTATGTGTAAGTATCATTATGGCACAATGATAAAGGTTATCCCTGGTGGCTAGTGTTCCCCCATCCCACAGCTTTAGAGTTATCCCTGTTGGCTAGTGGTCCCCTTGACCCAATGTTGTATACTTTGCTTGCTAATCTAGGACTGTGTGGAAATATGACAGCCACCCCAACCCTCCACCACACATACATTTACAAATTCATTACACACACACACACACACACACACACACACACACACACACACACACACACACACACACACACACACACACACACACACACACACACAGTCCATCCCCAGTGTAACTCTTCACGATCACTCTGCTATGAATTCTTAGGCAAATGCTTATGCACATATACAATCACACATGCAGCTATTCACATACACACTCATACATGCTCTAACATTGCCTGACTACTACACACTACAGCCCTATCCTATACTGTGATGGATGAACATTGCCTTTTGGCCATGTTCATTACAACGAGTGGCCAGGAGTGGCCATGCTAAGTTACACAGAGAATTTCTTGCCTGTGTAAATCTCCAGAGAGTTCTGAGGGAGAGCGCATAGCTAATTAGGATATACCTCTCCCTGGAATGCATTATTAACTTTTAGTATGGCAGTAGAAGTAGCACTCCATGGTGATTTACATCTTTGGGTTGCAGCACCATGGTACGGCTGTCTCTGAAACCGAAATGGTAACTGTGAGATGCAGCTCTCATGCTCACGTCATGGTAACCTTCCTGAATTGGGCCAAATTTCTTTTAACACTGCCTAAAAATGCATAGATTGCTGACTGGACCCTACTGCATCCCTTAATGTGCACATTGAAATCTACCACCAACTGCTGAAAATCACCTACACTATCAACCACTTAAAAAAACTCTGTGCATCTAATTTTTAAAAGCA